>NC_074713.1:7290000-7432500 GCF_947242115.1 Biomphalaria glabrata
CTCGTACGGAGATTTTCTCCAGACAAGGCTCTCCAAAAGAAATACTCGTTACTTCAAGAGGCTTTTCACACAGTTTACCTTGACGTAACAATGTTATTTAGCAAGCTCTCAAAGTAAGCCCTCTTTGTAACGGTATGCCTAACAATTTATATGAAAAGATGTGTGAAATCCCGTGAATTGTAACTCAATAATTCACCATGAAGATTTATCATTTTCTAGAACAACTTTTTTAAAAATATTCATGTAGGCCTAATATAGATAGATAGATAGATAGATAGATAGATAGATAGATAGATAGATAGATAGATAGATAGATAGATAGATAGATAGATAGATAGATAGATAGATAGATAGATAGATAGATAGATAGATGTTAAATCTTATCATACTCTTTGCAATTTGTTTTCTTGACCCTGTTTTGTTTTCTATTTAGGGTTGGTTCCCACTTTTAGGGGTAACAGAAGTATCTTCCCTGTACCGGAAATCCTACAACTTTCTTTATCGAGCACTAGATTAGATTTACTTCAGAAAAATTTTGACAACAATTAGATCTAGATCTACATCATGTAGGCCTACAACTTTTCTTGTGATAACGTTTTTGTTTCTTCGATAATTTTAAATAAATGCAGTTTTATTATATTTTTTGTAACAGCTGGTAACTAAATCTAGAATGCAGCATTCAAGAAAAACAACAAATAAGCCTAAGGTCCAACAGTGTAGGCCTAGAGGTAGATTCTATAAGCTGAGAAAAAATATTAGGCCTGTAGAAGTATAAACCATTCAAATTCTATTCGATCACCTGGTCACGACAATGGAAACCAAATCTAACTGTAGGCCTACGAGTTTTGGCTTGATTTTTGTCAGAGGTCTTTCCACTCCACTCTTAGAGTTGTCGATGAGAGAAAAGGGGTAGGGGGGAATGGGAACGAAACTGATGACAAGAATGAGGTCAAACTGAAGTTTAGGAATCTAACTTGATTGATGAGACATAGAAAAATAACACTAGGCATAAGAATGACCTATTTTCGTGGCCAGAATGACCTATTTCTGAGACATGACGATGAAATATGTGTCAGTGATGTCTGCCTGGAATAAAAGCGAAACCTAAAAAAAGAAGAAAAGGAAGAAACTCTCTAGTGATGTGGGAATAGAAAAGTCTTCAATTCAATGTGGAAATATGAAGAGGCGTCGAAAATGTTTCCGAAATAGAACTGCTTGTAGACAAATGTGTTTTGTGTCACTCTAATAGAACCGGATTTAGACAAATGCATTGTTGGACGTCATCTAGCCTACATAGCTAAGCCAACACGCCAATGAACTCAGACTTGCAAATAAGCGAGACCTATGTTCAGTGATCCTTTAAGATTGAAGATTCCAGGAAACATTAAACCAAAAAAAAAAGAAAAGCACTAACAAAAACAAAATGGGTGAGATAGAGGAAGAGAAATGAGGAGAGATGAAGAGAGATGAAGAGAGAGATGAGGAGAGATGAAGAGAGATGAAGAGAGATGAAGAGAGATGAAGAAAGAGATGAGGAGAGATGAAGAGAGATGAAGGGATTGGGATAGTGAGAAAAAGAGCTAAAGAGAGATGAGGATAGAGACTGTGTGTGTGTAACAGAGAGATGAGAGTGAAAGAGGTACTGAGATAAGAGAAATGAAGAGAGAAGGAGAGTGATATAATAGAGAGAGAAAGATAAAGAGAGTGGTATAAAGAACAAAAAGAGAAAGAGAGAGTGTGAGGATGAAGAAGAACAATAAAGGTAAGATAAATGTTGAATGACGTTGAAACGTTTCACTGAAGTCTCACTAGACTATACACTTACATTGTGTCCGTAGTTTGTTCAAGTCTCACTAGGCAATACACTTCCATTGTGTCCGTGGTGTGTTCAAGTCTCACTAGACTATACGCTTGCATTGTGTCCGTGGTGTGTTCAAGTCTCACTAGACTATATGCTTACATTGTGTCAGTGGTGTGTTCAAGTCTCACTAGACTATATGCTTACATTGTGTCCGTGGTGTGTTCAAGTCTCACTAGACTATACGCTTGCATTGTGTCCGTGGTGTGTTCAAGTCTCACTATATTATACGCTTGCATTGTGTCCGTGGTGTGTTCAAGTCTCACTAGACTAAACACTTACATTGTGTCCGTGGTGTGTTCAAGTCTCACCAGTTTGTTAGAGCACAATAAATGTGTGTATAGTTGATGAGGTAAAGGGAGACTACTTCTCCATCAAAAACACTTGTATCTATCGCCTCAGGAGGAACGCCTCTTTATGTCGTCACTGACTGACATTCGATGTCAATTTTTTGTTTTCAGTTTATCTCATAAGGTCATCATATTACACTTGTTAATCTTTGTGTTTTCTGTTGTTGTCTTTTCTTTTGAATTATAGTTTTCCATGTTTGTCACTTCCCCCGACATTTGTTTTGGTAATTGTTGGGGTTTTTTTTTTTTAGGATTTTTTTTTGAACGATTATAAAAATAGTTGGATGAATGATGGAAATCAGTCAAGTCTATGACTACAGAAGTGATAGTGTCTTTTTATCATCTCCAAAATCCAACCCTGATGACGATAGTCGACTGCTGGTAAAGCAAAGGAGAGGTGGTGTTCATTTTTACCGAGATTATTATCAAGATTATTATCAAGATTATTATCACGCTTATATCATCTCACTCCGTCTGTCTGGTCAATTATTATTTTTTTACTGTTATTTCTCCCGCTTCCCATTCTCGGATCAAGTTGAAACTTTTATGCAAAATTAATCATTGTCGATGACAACACACGAATTAATCAAAAAAAAATTAACCAATTACTTAATCAATTAGTCATAATTAATCAATATCATATAATATAAGCACATTAATCTTGTTTGAAATGAAAAATGTACTAAATTTTTAATTTGAAACTAAAAATAGACTATTATTCTATTTTTATAACTACTTGAATAAATCAGTGGGAAAAAAACACGCCGACCTTCCATCATGGAATTCATCATCAAATTCAGACGAGTAACTTGTTTTAAAAAATTGCTTTTGAAAAGGGCAGCACGGAAACCTTCTCTCAGATACTCTCTACACTCCAACTGATCAACAAAAGTGACTGGGCCTTTGCGCACTGAGCATGATTTAAGCATGAAAGTTGCGCTAAACATCCAAAATAAAAGTCCAACTAAATTAGCAATAAGATGACAACATACATACACTTACAAATTCTAATAGTGTTCTCGTATCGGTTTTGGACAACAAACCCATTATGGCACTGCATGTATTTGGCTAAATTTTGTCCTTAAAAATTAATTATATGATTGGTATAAAATAATTAATGCAATTTCACTCAATATAAGCGAGTTTTTTTTTTTACAAAGCTTATATCAGCTCACTCTGTCTGTATGCAAGTCTGTTAAGTATGTACACTTTATGTCTCCGACACACAAGCTGAAAATTTTAACTTTTTTCTTTTTTTGCTTGACAACACAATTTAAGAATCAATTAAAAAATACAGTATCTTCTTACTTAACCAGCTATTGGTAATTAATTATTTTGTTTTGTATCTCGAACAAGGGAAAGAAATTGTACTTGACTGAAGTAGTGGTATAAGCTGAGTTAGTCTCCTTTACAGGTCGTCGTCTGAGTCTTAGTGAACGCAAACATGAAATAACGACGAGACTGTAGAAGCAATACATAACTCTACAATCTTCGATGTTCAGAAGAACTTCACTAGCAGAGTGGTCACAATGTCGGATTGAGGAGGCGTGAGCCATGAGTCCGAATTCAGGTCGTTCCCCTCCTTTTTTTTTTTTTATAAATGCTTTTTTTATTATTAGTCTACAGCAGGGGCATAGCTAGGAATTTCCAATCGTTTGGGGGGCCGGAGGGCTTGACCTCTTTGGGGGCCCCTGCATTTTGCGTAATATTTAATAAAAAAAAAACACTCATTAGGTGGCCCCCTTCAAGTGGGGGCCCGGGGGGATTTTCAAATTCTCCCCCCACCCTACACCATTGGTCTACAGTCTAAATCTATTACAAATTTAATTACATGACTGATTCAAACTAATTGATAAAGCTTTGCTTAATAAAACCTTTTTTTGTTGTTGTTTTTTAAATTTTTTTTTTTTTTTTTAATAATTTCTTGTTTTATATTTAGCTTCGAGAAAGACGGTCGACAGATCGTGTATGGTGCCCTAACGGTTCACCAGACTAAGGGATAGGTGAAAGTTCTTACGCTTTGGGTTACTTTGGCACGTGACCTGATATTATTTTACTACCAGGCCTACTAGTAGTGAATTAAAAGCTCTATTCTTACACAACAACCTTTCGATAATGCTTCATTTTGTCAAATGTAATTGTACTCTCTTTTAAAGGTATTGATTATGGCTCGGTAAGACCAGATATAGATAGCTTGTTTGTAAGTCTTCAAACTTCAAATCTTATTTCTTGTAGTCTCTGATGCGAATTGATCTATGGGGGGGACATTGTCTATAAACACGGCGCTCTAAGTCCCCAGCGTCTGGCTCAGACAACATCTTCAAAGCGAGGCTCAGACAGCAGACGTAGAGAAACCAGAAAGTGATATCAGTGCCAATGGCTTCTATGTCGGCACGAGCGACTCATCCTGCGAGGTAAGGAGAGAGGGGTGAGGGTAGGGGGGTGCTAGACCAAACAGACTGGACCAATTAGAGCCACCCACACGTATCAGTTTCACAGTCTTTAACTTCAAGGAGCGTGACTAAAGAGCTAGGTATTTTATTATTGTAAGGCATTTAAAAAGTCTCCAAGTAACAATGTGTTGCGACAGTATGGTCTGGTTTTTTTTTGTTTTTACGATACATTTTTCCCCTTCAAAGTATTGACTTTAATTAGTCCAGACCTTTGGTTGTGAATTCAAAATAGCCCCCCCCCCATGTGTAGAAGAGGCACCTTCGACATAGAGGTCACGGTAGAAAGAATTCACAAGCCAGAGTTTGAGTTTAGGCACATCGGCACAATTTAGGCCATGTCGTGCCCGTAATCCTTTAATTATCACTCTCCCTTTACATAACAAGGGCTAACTTCTATACTGTTAAATCATTAAAAACAAGGTCTATTCACAGTTAAAATAGTAAAGGTAGTAAAAATTTAATAATTTGGTAAAAATCGTATGTAAATATTATATGTTCACAGTTCAAAAATCAGATCTTCGTAGACAACCCCACCTCCCGGACAAAGCCGAGTACTTCCCAGGCCAGATGTAGAGTGAATGCAGTGTGGCAGATGAATTTAGGTGACCTGTAAACTATATAAACTCCTTTTAGCGGTCAACTGAATATCTTTGAACCATGCGTGGCACGTAGAATCTAGGCGACTTCGTTATGATATAGGCTACCATTGGTATTGGAGGTTTATCCCCAGACTTGAATGTTCACATTTCATTTTCACACTTGATTTGTTTTATATTTGTGTGAGATTGAGAAATATAAGGATTTTGAGAATAAAATACTTTAAGATATTAATGGTTGGGTTTTTAGGAAATCTTGCTAGAAGAACTAATGACAGGCTTGCTAGGAGAACTAATGACACGATAAAATTCACAGCCTCTTGGAGAATAGAAGCATTTCCTCTGAGATGTACGCTATGTGGCTATATTGTGTTCTCCTCCATGGTTAAGAAGAGAGTGTATGCATGTCGCAGTTAGTTTTGTATTAAAAATGTACACAATCTAATAGCGCCGCTTTCATCATTAGACGATGACGCCATTTGTGCTATTTTGTGCAGTATTGTTTTTCTCACCTTGCGCTTCGTCATAATTCTCCATATGACGTCAATTTTTTTCTTCTTGGTCGTTTGGTGCTTTCGCGCCATATTGCTTGACAGAACCAAGCTGTATCTTTTGAGTTCCTGAATTATCCATGAGCTTATGTTACTGGACAGCTTTAGCGTTTGCCTTGGTATATATTCTCGAAGGACTATGTGACCCCTGTTTAGGGTGAATTTTATTTCATATTGTAAATTATTTAATTATGGATTCGTTCGTATTTGTATTTTGTAGTTTAGAAGAATCTATTATTTGTCTTTCTATAGGGTTTCAGGATCTGGGTTTCAAGTTCCAGATTCAGATTTCAAGGTCAGTCTTGGTGTTACATTGTAATGTTGTGAGTTTTTGGTGCTACCCTGAACTTTGGTTATCTTCATCGTTGCTGAACATTTGTATAGGCTAGAAGATACTTGTGTTACCATGAACATTTGTATAGGCTAGAAGATACTTGTGTTACCATGAACATTTGTCTAGGCTAGAAGATACTTGTGTTACCATGAACATTTGTCTAGGCTAGAAGATACTTGTGTTACCATGAACATTTGTATAGGCTAGAAGATACTTGTGTTACCGTGAACATTTGTATAGGCTACAAGATACTTGTGTTACCATGAACATTTGTATAGGCTAGAAGATACTTGTGTTACCATGAACATTTGTATAGGCTACAAGATACTTGTGTTACCATGAACATTTGTATAGGCTAGAAGATACTTGTGTTACCATGAACATTTGTATAGGCTACAAGATACTTGTGTTACCATGAACATTTGTATAGGCTAGAAGATACTTGTGTTACCATGAACATTTGTATAGGCTACAAGATACTTGTGTTACCATGAACATTTGTATAGGAAGTGAACTGAACCTATCACAGAGTCTTTGTCTTGAAATTAAATATTGTTGAGGACAATATTATAATTGGACAGTATACTATAGGGTGATTATTTTGTTTTAAATACTTTTTAAGTATTTAATTAAACTGAACTTATGAGTTTTTTATGTTCACATCATGCTATAGGCCTATGTAGGGCCTACTTGTATTCATTTTTTTTTTCATTTCCATTAGTCATTTTATCTGAAGGGCTGAACCTTAGGACTGATATATTTATTAAGTAATAAGAAATTATACATTAATTATAACACACACGCACATTGCAATCCAAGTGACATTTTTAATGCCTAGAAAACGTAATAAGTATTAAGTCTTAACAATGCACCACAGGAAACGCCAGCAGTGAGATAGCTGGCTGGAGAACTTGAATATGCAGGGCCGGCCTTAGGCCTCTGCAGCCTATGCGGTCGCAGTGGGCCCCGCGCTTTCATAGGCCCCGCGCTAATTCTAAGTATTAAATTAAACCAAACGTAAATAAATTAACAGGGTTTTCGCGACCTCCTGATTTTCCAGGGCCTCCATGAAATCTCATGAAAAGGCAAAATATGCGATAAAGTCCTGAACTTTTTTTATTTATTCAGATCTCCTGAAGAATAGACAAAATTGACATTTTGGGGTGCCAATAGATAGTGGCATTGCGAGCTTTCATTTGATAAAAATTTATTGCAAAGACGAAAGTAGGCCTATTTTCTAATTCAAAAAAAATAATTTTGACATTATGCTTATCCTTACCCAGACTAGGCCCCGCGCGATCCGTTTCGCATAGGGCCCCGCAAATGCTAGGGCCGGCCCTGTGAATTGGTTTTATGTGCTAGTGCGAGTGGCCTCAGACCACGAGAAGTGGAGAGACTGGTCAGGCACATGACCACAGCACACTATGGCAAGTCAAGTCCAGAAAAGCAAAGACTCATTGAAAATGATATTGGGAATGGCCAGATTTTTAAGTTGTCATCATTTGATCTTAATGGAATGAGTTTTCATGCAATGATTTAAGAGTCGAATGTTTTGTTTCGTTTCAATTGTTCATAAGGAGATTGCATACATTTCAGTAGGTCATAAACATAGTTCTTATTTTTAAAGTATTATTCTCACTTTACAAAAGTTCATTGACTTAAAACATTTGCAACAATGAAGACTCAGTTAGTGACCATATGCTCAATTAGTCATATTTATTATCTGTCAAAAAAGGCATTTTTGAAAAGTCACAATCGTTATAGGATTTCTGCTCAATCACACATGTATTTATTTGGTTCTTATGACTTATCTGGGATAAACAGCCCATTATTGTAGGACCAGGGGAGAGAGGGACAAACAATTTGTGTAAAGCCTGGAACTTGTTTTCAAGTCTCTGCAGTAAATGTTATGTTATCTTAAAGAATACAGATGTTAATTTAAAAAAAAGATGATTTAATAGATAGGTCAATCTAGCCATGCATGTTAATCAATGACTTGAAATCTGCCAAGTTATTGATTTTCCTGGCTGACTCATGCAACCCATTCCATGCTCTAATAGCACTAGGGAGGAAGGAGAAGTTATACAAATCGTCCTAGCATATGAAACGAGGAATGTGCCTTTGTGTCTATCTGTCATATATCAGAGAGGCTGTGAATTTTATCGTGTCTATTAGGTTTTGTTTTAGTATTTGAAGATTATGGTTCAGTGTTTGACGTGTACTTGCTACTTTACTTTTGAGTCTCCAGAAGGCTTTCTAAATTTAGTGATTTTGCTAAATATACTCTAATCAAATCTAAACTTTTTTTTTCATGAAGCTCACTGCTTTATTTTGTGTCTGTTCCAGTTTCTTAATGTTTTCTTGAGTTGAGGAGTCCCAAACAGAGGATGCATATTCTATTATTGGCCTAACCAAGAATTAAATAACATTTAAGTTTTATATTTATACTTGATTGATAGAATTTTTTTTTCATAAACCCTAATGATTTGTTTGATTTTTTAACAGTTTCATCAATGTGGGGATTCCATGACAGTTTTTCATTCATTATAACACCTAGGTATTTTACGTTTTTAGTCTGTGTTACTGGTATACCATGAATAAGATAAGTAGTTTTTGTTTTAGCTTTTTTGTTACTCTTAATAGCTGACATTTTCTGGGTGAAAAGACATGTTCCCATTTGAGTCCTATTTCTGTAGGTCAGTGACAACAAGTGTTCTGTTCAATAAACGTGGCAGTATTGAGATCTAGCAGAGGTTGTGAACAAAAAATGTTTATTGCATGGAAAACAAAAATCAATACAAGTTGGTCATTTTGTTTCACATGTGTTACAATGGATGGGATCAGGTCTTATATCATCAGCTCAATGAGTGAATATGATTAACCATGTACTCGCATGACAAGAAACAATGACATCCAGTCACACAAAGAATGTTATGTATTTACATGAAAATGTTAACATTATTTACAGCGAAGTGCAACAAAAGTTCTCTCCCATCGCCACATACCTATATATACAATACAAAGGTCAACCAATCACATGTTTATTCTACTGCACTCTGACATACTCTCTAAGTCAGTCAACATACTCTCATCAAAGTAAACATTGATTCAAATGTTTCATTAAATCAGCATTAAGCATGCCTCAGTCTCAGAAAGAGATTAGAGCACAGCAAAAATATTTTATAGCAAAGAATATACATGTTGGATACAAAAAATGTTAAAGTTATGTTTAGAGAATAATTGAACTGAATTGTTGTTATAGTTTTAAGATTTTCTTTGACAACTATTGCAAATAATGTTTGAACCAAGACAACAACAAAAATGCAGACGTAATTTTAATGATACGAATTTTAAATTAAACAAGTCAATGTTTTTAAAAAACTTGTCTATTCTGTGCTCCAATTTACATTTTCCTGAAAATGAGGCAGTCAAAACTAAAAAAAAAAAAGAAAAAAAAAGTGATTTCAACTGTTCACTTTTTAACTAGCACTGATCTCTGTACTTTCAGTCTTCTCTTTCTCTTCTTTCCATTTCTTGGCCAGTGACAAAAGCTTGAGGTTTGGCTTAGCAGATTCCTCATCTGGAAATATGTAGTCAAAGTACTCCTCCCAGCCAGCATCCAGCTGCAACATAGAACAGGAGGAACTTAGGTATCAATACTACACATAAACAAACAGGTGGAACTTTGGTATCAATACTACACATAAACAAACAGGAGGAACTTTGGTATCAAACTACACATTGCATAAACATCAACACCTCCCACGCAGTCCTACATTTTGACTTTATACACTGTCTCTTTCATTCACAGCTTCACAGAAATTCTCAGAAAACAACCTTTCTTGTAAATTAGTAACATTTTTTCTAATTCTTGGTATGTACCAAAGTCAAAACAATATCTTGTACTGTCCTATAAATGAAGCACCTAAACATTATGTCAAAGTGACCTAACTGGGTATTAAGGTGTAGGTTAAAAAAAAAAAAGGCTTCAGTTGCCTTTGGGAGCCGAGTAACAGAAAGGAGTCCACAAGTGATATAAAGGATATAAAGATACTCTCAAGAGCTCCCTCCAGGGATGTGGAATCAACAAGTGATATAAAGGATATAAAGATACTCTCAAGAGCTCCCTCCAGGGATGTGGAATCAACATCTGATATAAAGGATATAAAGATACTCTCAAGAGCTCCCTCCAGGGATGTGGAATCAACACCCATGACTGAGAAATGCTAGTATGAATGTTGATAGCTCAAGTTATAAGCAAAGAGGAAAGCCATCAACAAAGAAAGAGGACTAATACAAAATTTACAAGAAAAGCAGGCAACACTACAACTGACCCATGCCTTGTGTGCAGTCAAAACGAAAATTGGACTTTATAGACATCTTCAAGTTTATGGGAAATTAGATTGTACTCATCCTTGACCACAAAGGAGGAGCTTTACATAGGTCCCCATATATTTCACCCTCCACCATCTTAAGCAACAATAACAACGCAAGACAATGAAAGACTTAGCTTAGCCACTCCACCATACAATGTAACACGTATACTGACCCCATCTTCTGTTTGAATCTTTCTCCTCTTTTTGATCTTTTGAGGCATCAACTTTTCTACCTCAGATTTGGATTGGTCAGTTCCTGCTTCCTCCTGCAGAAACAAGTAGGATCCAATCAATCTTATACAAATTACAGAAGATGAAAAAGTAAAATTATAGAAAGTAAAATTATGCAATTAAGTAGGAAATTGTTACATTTTTAAAGAGATAAACATTTTGTAAAAAAAAAAAAAAAAAAAAAAAAAAAAAAAAAAAAAACTTGTACAGGGACTATGGATTACTTGGAAGTTACAACTAATTTTGAAATATTGGAAAGCTCCTCATCAAACTTAAGCTAAAGAGGCTCAGACTTTCAAGATAAAAAACTTGTGCAGAATGTGTTTATATTTGGTCATACGGGTGAAGAGAAAAAGGCTATTGCAATTGGTCAAATCAATCAGAATTGAGCAAGTGTAAAGTATTAATAACTTTTAACATCAGAATTTAAAAACATAGGACATTGTATTTCTTAGGTATTTATTTTAATAAAAATGTTGAAGAATATCTGTTATTTTATCACAGATAAATATTTAGCTGAATAATTCCAAAGTTAAAAAAATGAATAAAATATTTTATTATTGTTGTTTTCTTGACATTAATTCTACACCAATATTGAATCAATTCTACAGATAGATGACATTACACTTTTTACAATTTTTTACATATTGATATCGACTTTCAAAGTTTTGAATAGACCCTAATGCTTTGTACAATTTTTTATGTACAATTTGTGATTTGCAACCCATCTGAATATTCCATACAAAGTTAAAAGCCGATGTAAACTGTTAAGAAAATTCTAACAAACCTCCAGTGCAAGCCAGGCTTCCAGCAAGAGTAATCTCTCTTCTTTATCTGGTGTATTCTGCAGCGCCTTGTTACCAGCTCTGTACACTGCTCTAGCATTGTCTAAAGCATTATCTTCAGGGACAGACAACTCAAATTTAGCCCTACTTATCCACACCTGCAAAATAAAAAAGCAAAGCAATTCTCTTGACTTTGTACAAATGAAACAAATATTGAGCATAATAATTTGCTGCTGTTTGTTTTGGCAATTATAATGAACAATATGGGATGCATGATGGGACAACCTAATACACAGTATCAATGAATAAAATGATCCGGGGCTAATACTTTACGCCAGTGTTTCCCAAACTATTTCCCTAAGGGAACACTTCCCACAATCTGACTATTTAGCGGAACACTTTGCTTATTTTTTTTAGAGAGATTATTTCATGTGGTGGCCTACTACTTTATTACTCCAGTAGTTTGTGGAACTCTTATTCAGGCCTTGTGGAACTCTAGGGTTCTGCAGAACAGAGTTTGGGAAACATTGCGTTACACAATGGGAACAGAGCTGGATGTGACTTGGCCAAAACTAAGACTTACATTAGTTATAACAGCTAGATTTGATTTGGTCAAAGCTAAGACTTACATTAGTTATAACAGTTAGATTTGATTTGGTCAAAGCTAAGACTTACATTAGTTATAACAGTTAGATTTGATTTGGTCAAAGCTGAGACTTACATTAGTTATAACAGTTAGATTTGATTTGGTCAAAGCTAAGACAATAGTAATAACAGTTAGATGTGGTTAGGTCAAAGCTAAGACTTAAAACAGCTGCCACACAACTAGATATGATTATGCTAAAGTTATACACACATTGTCTTGTGCCCACTACATCTTCACTAGGCTAAAGTTTGTCCACTGCATCTTCATTAAGCTAGTTATACACACATTGTCTTGTGTCCACTACATCTTCATTAGGCTAAAGTTTGTCCACTACATCTTCATTATGCTAAAGTTATACACACATTGTCTTGTATTTGACAGCAACTTACTTTCACATGCTGTGTCCTCTCTAACAATCTCTTGTAAAGTTTGCGTGCATTGTCATACTCTTCTTGATCAGTTTCAAAATCAATGTAAGACTTCCATAAAACTTCAGGCATATCTAGACGAGGCTGATTGATTGCAAGTTCTAAAATGGCCCTCGCCCTTTCAATGTCCCCAAGAATGGTTTCCAGTTCAGCATACTGAGGACATAATCATTGACATCCATCAATCCATTTTTTTAATTTTTTTTTTAACTAAAATTCTTTTGCATTTCTTTATAACTAGCTAAAAAATAAATATTTTAATAAAGCTTAATAAGGTCATAATTATTTTTTTTTGTGGTTAAAAAATGATCAGAGTTAATAATGTATAAACTTTACAACTTAAAATGTGACTATCAGAAATGCTACCAAGAGAAAAAAGAAGCAGACAGAAAGCGATTAGAAGACAACATAAAAAGAATGGATAGACCTGTCAGTGAATGAAATTCTATCCAAATCAAAAGACAGAGGGTTGGAGAAAAACTGTCAACAGATCTTGTGTTGTGCCCCAATGGTCCAACAGAATAAGCGTTGGGTGAAGGTAAATCATGTTATCGAGAAATAAATTATTAAAGTGAAAATGTAAGTAAGTATTATATCAATGTTTTCAACATGTCAGCATGGTCCTAGTGTCTGGTGATCTACACTTCTATTGATATGATTAGATTAATATTAACAAGGCGATCAGCAAGTATGACTTACGTTTCCACAACTAAAGTTATGACCGTTTTATTTGACACTAAGAGAGTCAGCAAGCAAATTTCATTGAAACCCTTAAGTTATGACCATTACCTTCATCCAGGTAGTACAGTTCTCTGGACTGAACTCTAAGAATTTCTGATACAACAAACGACATCTGTCAAACTCTCTCAAACTCAGTTCTAGTTCAATATAACCTCGGAAGAGTTTATTTTTAGGACACTTTCCTATGGCTGTTCCCTTTAAAGAAATAAATTAAGGTTATTTTAATTAGGCTTCAAAACTGAAACACTCTAATTAGCTTTGTTAAAATAGATGTACTAAATAATTATGAATACATAATCTACTTTTCAAGAATCCAATAAAACATTCAACAGAAAATTAATTAAAAGTTAATGTAACAAAATTTACAAATTAAAAAAACAAAATTCTCACCAAAACTTTTCTGGCTCCATTCAGATTTCTTTGTCTGATTTCAAATTGAGCCATCATGAGCCAAATTTTGGCAAAGGTAAATTTTTTATGAGGTATAATGTCTAAACATGCTTTGAAGACTTCCCTCGTCCTCTCTGGGTCTTCAGCCTCCAGTTCTTCATACAAGGCATAGTTTATCCAGAGATAAATATACCTTCTCCAATGTCTTTTCACCTAAGTTAAAATAATATTGTTATAAACTTGGTGGTGGCACAGATGGGGGTAGTGGTGTGAGTGTAGTCAGCCGACGCAATTCGCCCCAGGCCAGCGCTAGACGAGCGGTTAACCGCGACGAGCTACGACGGTCAACCGAGTCGAGTATCAACAGGACGGTTCGGGAAGGATCGCCGTCGTGAACAGAGCTCATGAGCGTCACGAGAGTTGTAGTCATCTGACCACCTAGAAACGTCGAGCGGCGTTCTGTCCGGTTCGAGAAGGCCAGTAGGGACCCTATATAAAGAGCGGAGGTGTCGCAGTCAGACAGTCGAGAAAAGGGGCTAAATACAGCAAGGTTTCAGAAAGCGGGTCCACGACAGGAGTTCAGAACACGGTCGACTACAGCACAGTTCAACGGTGTGGTTCTGTACGGAGCATTACGACAGTTCAGTGCGGAGTACTGTCAAGTACAGTTGAGACGAACGGCGTCTTGATCTTGGTCTGTGATCGAGTCCGACACAACGAGCCCAAGTGTGTGAAGTCAGTCCCGAACTGTTGAACCCAGTGCAAGCCCGGAACGAGACGGAGAGGCCAGTGCAAGACTTGATACGGCGGAACGGTGTTATTGGAGAGATATTTGTACTGTTCTACGTGCTGCCAATTGTACAGTATTGGCTGTTATTTATGGACATTAAACCTTTACGTTATTTTGGAGCCCTGACTTGTCAAGTTCTTTAAGTTGGTGGTGTATGGTGCAGTTTGCAGAGAGCCTGGATAGTGAGATTCGTAACAATATAAAAAAAAAAAAAAAAAAAAAAAATAACTTTAAAATGTTAAAAAAACTTTCTCACTAAGAATATTGAGGTGTAGCAGGAAAACAAATAACTGCACAAAATTAACACAACTCTAAATGAATGTCAAGGTAAATAAGATTATAAAAATATATTTGCTAAACAAACTAATCAAGATACCTGAGATGGAGGAATGTTAGCGATGGCTCTTTCATAAGTATCTCTGATTTGTTCCATGTTCCCATCAGACTCCAGCAGACGAAGATAATCAAACCAGGCATCATAGTTCATTGGATTTATTTTGACTTCCTGAAAATCAGTTCAATGCAGAAGTTTCAAAAAATGACAAATATATTTACAATGTAATGAGTTATTAACAGATCATGAAATCACAGACATCCATCAATCAAGTAGTAAGACTTACTTCCTCATATTTGAATCTTCTTTTACTGACAATCACATCTTCAATGGCTGCACGACTGCCAAACTTTTTCTCATGGACAGTGTAATGTTTATAAACTTCTTCACAATGCTCTTTGGGCAAATGATCAAGGGCATACTTGTAGATCACTCTGGCTCTGTCATGCTGGCAGAAGTAAGAAAACAATTATTAGCAAATATCTCCTTCAAACTTTGTATCAGTTAATGATTGCATTACATTTCTTTAGTGCTGACCCCTCTAAGCCATTCAACTAGTTTCTTAGAAAGTCCACTATCAGGCACAAGGACAGCTCATCATAAATATAAAGATACCTTCAAGGCATATGAAATCAAAACTTATTCTTGGAAAGAAGCCATTTAGGTTCCTTTGATGTGGAGCTGTAAGTGTCTCAGATAACAAGGTAAAGAAGATAGATGACAGCAAAGAACATGTACTGTATGAGACAGGATGAGGTCCAACCTGCACATTCCCTAAATGAAATCAGCTATTCAAAGCAAAGATAAGATGCCAAAGCTCTCTTTAAGTTCATAGGAAATGAGATTTTGCTCATCTTCAACAATGAAGGAAGAATATGTTTCACACTACATTTATTTTATAACTGCACACCCATCCTATGACTGCATTACTCAAGAACATGCCCTATGACCCCTTAACGATTGATCAACCACTTATGCCTTAAATAAGGGCCCAGTTTATAACTCCCTGTTCAATTTTCTCACATGGTTGTAGATTATGTACAGAAAGAAATAAAATCAATTAGAAACATTTTTCTCAAGTTGTTTAAAAAGTGACTGTCAGAAATATTTGAAAATGTTCTTTTTCCCTTTACATCATCTATCCAATATATTGCAAAGTCTGTAAAAGGAACTTTCCTTTTTTTTTCTATTTAAACTCGTTACATAATAAGCACAAAAGAGAATTTCAAAAGCACAAACCTCTCGTTGGGCCTCCTCAAACTTGGCAAATGCAACTAAAAGTTGTTCACTGATATTGTCTTCTCCAAAAAACTCCACTGATCTTTCATAGATGGACCGAGCACTGTTAATGTATCCATTCTTTTCCTCAAACTTTGCATATTTTATCCAGTTTTTGACTTCTGGGTGGACCAGAACAAGTGGAGATTGGTTAAGAAAAAATAATAACAATTTTGTCCCCTAACATCAGAATGTTTATCTTGCAGCCATATATTTGGATTTATTATTTTTTTTTGCATTTTTTAAAGCATAAAATTGCAAGAAAGTTAATATGGTCATGTAATTATTTTTCCATGTTCTGGCAGAATTCTTCATTTTTCACATTTGTACATTCTACCCTGTTTTGATTAAACTTCAATAACATTTTTGTTTGTAATCAGAAAATGTTACTTTTGGTATAAAAGTATAGTGGAATACATGTTCTTCTTATATAATACAAATTATACTTTCTAAAACCAAAAATCAATTTAATTTAATGGAGTCAAATCAATGATGGTATCGTTAATTTGGAGAGAAAGAGTTAAGTAAGTACATACAATAAGTGCAATAACCAGTCTAACTAGCTTGAATGACTTTACTTTCTCATCTCTTTCCTCTGATTGTTTCACTATGAAACAAAAATACACATTACACATAGGTACATAATAAAATCTGTAGTGGCTGAAAATTGACTTAATTGGTCTATCACAGGACCATTCCATACCTCCTAAGACATAAATCTTATTTAAAATCTATGCAGTGATCCCACCAGCAAGCAATGACTTAGTTTGACTTTTCTTACAATAACAAGACTGGCTCATGTTGACAGAAATAGATAATAATGAGCAAAAACTTATGATCATACATTAAGTCTGAAAATGGAAACAACAGGCATAGCACAATAAAAAGGAGAAGATAACATAACACATAATAATAATGAAAATAAAGCTGACATCCTAAATAAATACTTTGCATCAGCTTTCTAGGCTTCAGGAGACAAAGACATATTACTTAATTTGAACCAATTAAACAACATAGGAGATATAGAAGTACAAGAAAAGGGGATCCAAAAACTATTAGCGAACATTAAACTGAATAAAGCATCTGGACCTGATGGTATTCCAGGTAGATTACTCAAAGAACTAAGCAATGAGATAGCACCAGTATTCAAAATACTTTTTAAGGCATCTCTTAACCAGGGCAGAATACCAAGGGACTGGAAAAAAGCTAATGTCACACCCCTATTTAAAAAAGGATAATTATCTGACCCAGGAAACTACAGACCAATATCACTAACCAGAATCACATTAGAACACAAAATATGTAGCAACATAATAAACCACCTAGACAAACATAATGTCCTTACTTCATACCAACATGGCTTTATAGATCATGTGAAACACAACTAATAGGACTAATTGATGATTTCTCAAAAGGTTTAGATAATAGTGACCAAATAGATGCTTATTAGATTTTTCCAAAATAGAGCAGTGAGATTCATAATAAATGAATATTCACATTTGACTAGAGTAACATCTTTAGTAAAATCACTAAATTTAGAAAGCCTTCAGGATAGAAGACTCAAAAATAAAGTAGCAATTATACATACAACACTGACCAAAATCTTCAAATACAAAAACAAAATCTGAAAAAAATACTCAGACACAAATTTAAAGGCACATTCCTCATTCCATATGCTAGAACTAATTTGTAAAAATGCTCCATCTTCCATAGTGCTATTAGATCATGGAATGAGTTGCCTGAGCTAGCCAGAAAAACCAGTGACTTGGTAGAATTTAAGTCATTGGTTAACATGCATGGCTAAATGAATGACATGTAGGACGTAATCATCTTTTTTTGAAGTAACATCTGTATTTTATAAGATGAGAAGCTAAACCTTTATGTTTTATAGCATATATACTAGAGATAGTTGATTTTTTTTTTATCTTCTCTAAATTGAAGTAAAGTCTGTATTATATAAGATAAGATAATGTAATAGAAAGGATATATTTTTCGTAAATGGTCCTGGCCCGATCAAGTTCTTTGTAGCGGAGCTCAAAATTGATGTATGAGTGCCAGGCTTGTTCCTCTGGTTCCCACTCAACCCATCGCTCAAATACCTGTCTAGCACCTGTGGAGAAAAACAAAGGGTAATCTAATGTATTTAAATTAACAGAAAATAATTTTCTGATGTACTGACATACAGTATTAGTATCCTATTCTATCTTGTTCATAAAATGTATGGTGACTGACCTGCTATATTTCCTAGCATCTCTTCCATGTAAGTAAACTTGTACCAGAACTGATTGGCACGAGGAAGAACCATAACTGCTCTGTTCCAAATGTTTCTTGCATGATTAACTTGCCTGCACCTTAGTAGACAAAAACAAGAGGTTAAGCTAGAAATGTGCACATATATGTGCAATGAACAGTAGTAGCAAGTGACAGATAAGCTCTAAGACTTAGAACAGCTACTCTTCCTGAGAAATAAATGTAAGCTACTAGAGTTAAATATAAATTACACTTCTGAATAAAGAAACATAAATATAATGGTGCACACTAACAGATACAATCTACCCCAGAAATAGGTGGTGTGGAAATAGGCAATAAATCAGAAAACTTTTAGACTAACTAGCAGTAACATTTCTTCTGACTAAAAATGGCATAAACACCCCACTTTGTTTTTGCAAATAAGCATTTATACAAATACATCAACCTGTTGTGTTACTAATGATTTGCAAAAAGTAAGATAAAAAACAACAACAGAGATTCTGACCTCTACTTATGAAATGAGATGACCTAGAACCTAGAACAACAAATTTAAACAGACTTATTTTTTCTTAGCAAGTTTTAATAAGTAGCAAAAGAATCGACCATTCCCTCTCAGACCTTGTGATCTATAGGGCAAATGATGAAAAGGTCACCTGTTTCTTAAGCTAATGGTTAACAAGAGGGTAATGTGGTGAGAACAATGACCAACCACCTTTATTTCCCCCAACTTATGTCAAGGTGGACTCAAAATGACAGTCTTAACTGAGACTCAAACCTGAGACCCATCAGTTCTGAAGCCTTTACCACTCAGCCACCTTGCCCTCAAAGGTCAGTCTAGTGACTTTATCTCTTAAAAGCATTATGCTCTCATACATCTCCTTAAAAAAAAACTTACCTCATTTCCATTTCAGCATATTTCAACCACAGGGTGATGTTCCTGTGGTCTACATCTAATGCTCTTTCCCAAATGGATCTCGCTCTAAAATTTACCACAAAAAAAAAAATAATAAAAGTAATAATAAAAATAAATAATAGCTCAATATAACATACTAAGAGGTAGATTAATGAGTTCTGAAGATTAAATATACAATTTTTGCAATTACTTTGAAGACGCTGTTCATCCTTAGAAAAATTAAGTAAACACTGTGATAGCATAAACAAGGACAGTATGGGCGAACGAAACAATATGACAATTGAGACATCTTGAGTAATCTTGAGTAATGAGTTTACACAAATAGGTTAGTTTTTCTTTTTAAGACCACACAATTCAATAATTTATGGTTATCTCAAAATGCAAGATACACAAGTAAGGGTGATAGCTCATAATAATTTTTCTGATCACAATAATAAGAAAAAAGTGTATAAGACTTAGGTTTTAAATCACACTATATGTTTTTAAAAGTACTAACAAGTTTTTAACCAGGTTTATAAAAGCATCAAGTTCTGGAATCCTAATTTCAATTCAATGAAAAACAATAATAATAACAGTAAACTGGAAACAATAATTTATCATTTTGATAATTTAATAGAAAATAGAAAACAATATTAACAAAAGGAATATTTATAACACACCGCCCACCCACACCTTAAAAAAAAAAAATAAAACTATGGAGTTTCACGGCAATGTTCATTAAATATTCTGACAGTCTGATCCACTTTATTAAAGAACATTATTAAGCTGAGGATTTGTTAAGTAGCAGAGATTTATTATTATTTTTTTTATTGAATATGTGTTTTCAGCCATAGATTAAATTGACACATTAGTTTATTGCTTAATTATTTATGTGTTAAAATAAAAAACTATTCAAATAGAATCAGACTAGAGTTTTAAAAATACAATCACATCAACTTGATTTTATATTAGGAAGACGTAAATATGAATTTATAAATTAGAACTGAGTAGACAGATAAAGGTAGCAGACAAACAACACAGACATTTCTATCAAATATTCACATTTCTAATAAAACATTATTGAGCTGAACTGATGCTAGGGTGAGCAGGACTTTGGAAAGAGTGTCTTTTGAAAGAGGCATAACTAAGTATCTGTATCATACAAAAATACATTTCTGGTAAATGCACAGGACTTTAGATAGTTGCTCCTCCACACCCCGCCCCAGCAACCCAATTTTTGTTCAAACCTTTGTATCTCTTTCTGGCTCTCTTCCCATTGTGCATATTTGATCCAGTTCGTCATAACTGATCGATTTTTTCGAATATTGTCTTCAAACATCTGCAGAAACAACATGAAAAAAGTATCATTTTAATAATGGTTAATAGTAATGTTAAAGATTACTAAAGTAACAAAATTTCTATTAAGTTGAAATTTTATAAAAGGTACAAAGACTTGCCTTTCTTTTTCTCATACGATAGTCTGCTAGTTCTTCAGGATCTGAAATCTTTTGCTTGGGTGGCTAAAAATAATAATTTAAAAATCTTGAAAAATAAAGTATTCATCATTAAGAAATAAGTTTTTTTATTTCTTTAAACTAAGTTTATTCCAAGAACATATCATTTTAAGTTTGTTTATTTAAACTTATTCCTAGGACATATATTTACCGGTGGCACAAGCTCCAACTCTCTTTCTTTAGCTTCACGGAGCAGTTGTTCAGCTGTGATCTGAACAGGGGCTGCCATTTTATTCTTGACCTAAAAAAAAATGAAAACAAAAATGAAACCAGTTAATAATTATTATTATTATTATTTTGTTTTTGTTTTAGTGGTAATAGTTTAGATGGCCAGATATCTATAAGGTTCGCCATGTTGTTTTCAAGCATATTGATCTCCCTTATCTATATTGAACTTTTAATAACTTTTTTAAAGAGAGTTTTTTTTGCTCTTATGCTGTTAACTTATGTTTATTACGTTTATTTACTGAAATGAAGATCTAAATTAAATGTTAACAATAATTTGAACTTATTTCTTCTTTTTTTTTCCCTACTTATCAAATTATTAATTTACAAAAAATATCTGGTTAGGAATCAAACAAGTGAAAGAAATATACTTGAGTCTTGAATGATGTGGTGGTATAATTTTTTTTTTATTATCATAAAAACAACAAAGATTAAATTACGTTATGGCTACAACATGTCAAGCTTAAAGTTAGAGATTATATATTTGATGTGAATATTTTTTTCTATTAATTTTTTTTTTCATCTTTGTAGAACTATGTTATTACTTTTATAACATAATTTATCTTTAGTCTTTAGATATATTGCTTAAAGTACAAAAGCTTGTTTGCATTCTAAATGAGTTTTGCTATTAGATCTGTTAGAAACAAAGACAAAATACAAACAGAAAAAAAGTTGGCATTAACTTAAGGGATATAATCTAGTGTTGAGTCTTAAAATAAAAAATGGCGCATTTCCAATGACAATATTGCCATACAGTAATAAGAAATTAACTTAAAAATATATATTTTAAAAACTATTTATCTCCGAAGAAATCAAATTACATATTTGTAATCTGCATTTTTTTCTGCATATTCTTAAAAAAAGAAACCTGATTCTGCGTCTCTAGTCATGTAAACTAAATCTAATACCGTTTTATTTTGTATTATTAACATTAATAACATTTCAAAATAGGCATTCAAAGTCAAAGAGTATGAGTCTAATTGATTCTCGTATTTCAGAAAATAGTTTAAAAACTTGAAATTTTAGAAATGTATTTAATACTAAAATAGTATTTAAAAGTATACTAGATAGAATCTAGATCTATATATCTAGTTTTTTCACATGATAATGCTGTGGCTATCGACAATAGGTCAACACTTGTCAACAAGTAGAAATGAAAACGCATTAAATCACTTAGATCTAGATCTAATTATTTAAGTTTAAAAAACATTACCTTTGCCACCCTGGGCATTTTGATTTTTCCATCGGTTGTTGTCTCCATCTTAAGCTGAAATTGTTAATATTGTAAAATGTAGAATCTGGCTCTAGACTAGATAAATTACACAATGTAAAGTGTAAACAAATTAAAACACCAACTAAACGAAAATGACCCGGAACAGTTTCTTTACTATCCGAAGATATAGAAGAGCAGCACATATTCAAATTCACTAACCTGTATATATTATATAATATCCTTTGACATTTTTAGCGGCCATCGAAGGGGGATATCGATCTTATAGCCGCTATTATTTTTTGTTTGATCTGTCCGTTCGTCTCGTTTAGATACACTAAGTGCATGTCGTCAGTATCAATACAATATGATATCGATAACACTTTCGATATATGTAGCCCCTACGTCAAGTTTGTCTCTTCTTTTTGTATTAGTGGAGATATAGGGTGGTGGCTGTTGATAGTTTGTAGTGATGGGAACTAAACTAACTTTTAAAAGTTAAACTAAAACTAGTTTTCAACTAAAATAAAGTAGTTAAACTATTAGTTTATCATGAATTTCAAGAGATAGTTAAAATAAACTAAAGAAAGTTAATTAAACTTTCCATAACTTTTTTTTTCTGAACTAGACCTATATAGATATAGGCCTAGCCTATTCATCCGACTATATATTACGGTTCGATCTTATTCTTTTAACATTCTAGTAATAATTATCTATAATAAAATCAGTAATAAGGAATATGTTTCTTACATAAACGTTAATGCACAATAAAATAAAAATGTATAAATAAATATGTGTGCTTGTATTTTTGCCTTGAATTAAAACCTTTAGAAAAGAATGGTACCCTTTTAAAAAAAAATGTATTAACTTATTATATAACGGAAAATCTTGCTGGAAAATCTTGCTTATACCGGTAAAGTTTAAAATCGCACTAAATAACATAGATTTAGAATTTTAAATTTAGATCTAATAACCAAAGAAATAAAAACGAAATCGTTGGAGTTTTAAAAACATTGGACTTGCGTATAACTATTTTATAGTGTAAAATACATGCTTGACTAACCATGCTGTTAAACGCGCAAGGGAAAAAAACCAGGGTGGTCTTGTCATTATGGACTGCACACTCGGTAGGCTACACTATATATGCCTACACGCAGGGCCGCCGCGAGAGGTGTGGCCGCCTGCGTGCGAAATTTAAAAAATGCCCCCCCCCCCTTTTTCTTTATTTATAGAAAAAAAAATCATTACGACTGAGCTGGACACTACCAAAGTGCCCTTTGATTTTAATCCATTTTTTGCAGACCATTCCTTTTTCTTAATTTCATATTCGCATCGTTGTTGTGTCCCTCGAGTAGAACTTAAGAACCATGCACAATGACGAGTAGAACTAAGAACCATGCACAATGACGAGTAGAACTAAGAACCATGTACAATGACGAGTAGAACTAAGAACCATGCACAATGACGAGTAGAACTAAGAACCATGCACAATGACGAGTAGAACTAAGAACCACGCACAATGACGAGTAGAACTAAGAACCATGCACAATGACGAGTGGTGAACTAAGAACCATGTACAATGACGAGTAGAACTAAGAACCACGCACAATGACGAGTAGAACTAAGAACCATGCACAATGACGAGTAGAACTAAGAACCATGTACAATGACGAGTAGAACTAAGAACCATGTACAATGACGAGTAGAACTAAGAACCATGTACAATGACGAGTAGAACTTAAGAACCATGCACAATGACGAGTAGAACTAAGAACCATGCACAATGACGAGTAGAACTAAGAACCATGTACAATGACGAGTAGAACTAAGAACCATGTACAATGACGAGTAGAACTAAGAACCATGTACAATGACGAGTAGAACTAAGAACCATGCACAATGACGAGTAGAACTAAGAACCATGCACAATGACGAGTAGAACTAAGAACCATGCACAATGACGAGTAGAACTAAGAACCATGTACAATGACGAGTAGAACTAAGAACCATGTACAATGACGAGTAGAACTAAGAACCATGTACAATGACGAGTAGAACTAAGAACCATGCACAATGACGAGTAGAACTAAGAACCATGCACAATGACGAGTAGAACTAAGAACCATGTACAATGACGAGTAGAACTAAGAACCATGCACAATGACGAGTAGAACTAAGAACCATGTACAATGACGAGTAGAACTAAGAACCATGTACAATGACGAGTAGAACTAAGAACCATGTACAATGACGAGTAGAACTAAGAATCATGCACAATGACGAGTAGAACTAAGAACCATGCACAATGACGAGTAGAACTAAGAACCATGTACAATGACGAGTAGAACTAAGAACCATGTACAATGACGAGTAGAACTAAGAACCATGTACAATGACGAGTAGAACTAAGAACCATGCACAATGACGAGTAGAACTAAGAACCATGCACAATGACGAGTAGAACTAAGAACCATGCACAAAGACGAGTAGAACTAAGAACCATGTACAATGACGAGTAGAACTAAGAACCATGCACAATGACGAGTAGAACTAAGAACCATGCACAATGACGAGTAGAACTAAGAACCATGCACAATGACGAGTAGAACTAAGAACCATGCACAATGACGAGTAGAACTAAGAACCATGTACAATGACGAGTAGAACTAAGAACCATGCACAATGACGAGTAGAACTAAGAACCATGTACAATGACGAGTAGAACTAAGAACCATGTACAATGACGAGTAGAACTAAGAACCATGTACAATGACGAGTAGAACTAAGAATCATGTACAATGACGAGTAGAACTAAGAACCATGCACAATGACGAGTAGAACTAAGAACCATGTACAATGACGAGTAGAACTAAGAACCATGCACAATGACGAGTAGAACTAAGAACCATGTACAATGACGAGTAGAACTAAGAACCATGCACAATGACGAGTAGAACTAAGAACCATGCACAATGACGAGTAGAACTAAGAACCATGCACAATGACGAGTAGAACTAAGAACCATGTACAATGACGAGTAGAACTAAGAACCATGCACAATGACGAGTAGAACTAAGAACCATGCACAATGACGAGTAGAACTAAGAACCATGCACAATGACGAGTAGAACTAAGAACCATGTACAATGACGAGTAGAACTAAGAACCATGTACAATGACGAGTAGAACTAAGAACCATGTACAATGACGAGTAGAACTAAGAACCATGTACAATGACGAGTAGAACTAAGAACCATGTACAATGACGAGTAGAACTAAGAACCATGTACAATGACGAGTAGAACTAAGAACCATGCACAATGACGAGTAGAACTAAGAACCATGCACAATGACGAGTAGAACTAACAACCATGCACAATGACGAGTAGAACTAAGAACCATGCACAATGACGAGTAGAACTAAGAACCATGCACAATGACGAGTAGAACTAAGAACCATGCACAATGACGAGTAGAACTAAGAACCATGCACAATGACGAGTAGAACTAAGAACCATGCACAATGACGAGTAGAACTAAGAACCATGCACAATGACGAGTAGAACTAAGAACCATGCACAATGACAAGTAGAACTAAGAACCATGCACAATGACGAGTAGAACTAAGAACCATGCACAATGACGAGTAGAACTAAGAACCATGCACAATGACGAGTAGAACTAAGAACCATGCACAATGACGAGTAGAACTAAGAACCATGCACAATGACGAGTAGAACTAAGAACCATGTACAATGACGAGTAGAACTAAGAACCATGTACAATGACGAGTAGAACTAAGAACCATGCACAATGACGAGTAGAACTAAGAACCATGCACAATGACGAGTAGAACTAAGAACCATGCACAATGACGAGTAGAACTAAGAACCATGTACAATGACGAGTAGAACTAAGAACCATGCACAATGACGAGTAGAACTAAGAACCATGCACAATGACGAGTAGAACTAAGAACCATGCACAATGACGAGTAGAACTAAGAACCATGTACAATGACGAGTAGAACTAAGAACCATGCACAATGACGAGTAGAACTAAGAACCATGTACAATGACGAGTAGAACTAAGAACCATGCACAATGACGAGTAGAACTAAGAACCATGCACAATGACGAGTAGAACTAAGAACCATGTACAATGACGAGTAGAACTAAGAACCATGCACAATGAACAAATTCAGATGTACGTGCCTTCAGTAATCTTTGAACTTATTTATTTCTTATGAACATTAAAAGCTGATCTCGTTCATTCGTACTCGCTTATATTGCGACGATGAATTTATGATTTATGAGCTACAGACTATGTTAACTTGTTTGTTATTGGAAGCTGCAATAGATTAACAATCGGAAAAAAACAACTACACCAAATAAGCCATTGAAGAAGGAACTTATTGTCAACTTTCCGTAAACTTTCATAATAATTATCACGATTGTATTGTAGAGACGTGCATTGTATCCACAATCATCTGAGATTAGCAGATTCGTAGGTGCCTAAAAATTTATCCAACAAATGAAGCAACTCAGCGCTGAATGTTTTTCTTGAGTTTAATACAAAGTATTATACAATAATCCGAAGTACAAGTCACGTATACAATGTCTTCAAATAAAACACAATAAGGCAGTGTTTCTCACATACCGGGTGGGGACCCCTAAGATAACAAAATTTTCGTTCGAATCCTCTTAGAAGCTGGGGCCCAGGAGAGCTACGTAAGTTTTCACAGTGAAGTCCGTAGTTTTCACATTATAGAATGAAAGGAAAAAGAAAAGAAACTTACAATTATTCATAATTTTTAGTTTGTTTTTTATTCATTTAGACCTAGATTAATTGAAACTATGTATAGAATTAACGTTTACGTAATGAAATTTAATTAAATCGAGTCCGTTTTTTTTTTTCGGAAATTATGTTGCCTACATAATGTTTAAGTGTTGTAAAAAGTTCTTCTTGGAGATAGAAATGAAGATGCGGCAGGTCCCCGGGCTGAGCGTATTTCGGCGTTTTCAGCTTCAGAAATTCTTTTTCCTATCATTTTCAACGCCTTTTTCTCGTAGTAGAAGAGAGAATATAAAAAGGTCAATCAATATTGATGTGTTTTCTTTCAGAAGTTTAACAATAAAGAGGCAGCCCTGGTCAATAGTAGTATAGGCCTACGAGAGACATTCTAGGTACATATAAAGCAAAAAGCCCAGCAACTTTTTTTTTCTACACAAACTCAATAGCTTTAAACTAAAGAAGATCCGAAATACTTTTTTTACGGCGTGACTATACAAAATCTGCTAACATACGGAATAACTTGTTGGCAAGGCAACGCTTCATCTAAACTGTTGCGCCGCCTAGAAAACATCATAAAAAAGGGCATCAAAAATTACACTCACAATATTACCACATTTAAAGGAACTTTTTGAACAAAAGTGCCTAAGAAAAGTCGGAAAAATCTTGGAAGATAACGGCCTCCAGCTCCATCAGAACTACGTCAGGTCGTCGCGAAGTGGGCGACTGCTGTCAATCAAAACAAGAACGGAGCGGTACAAAAAACTCGTTCGTACCTTACTCGGTCAGACTATATCAACGCCACTCGTTGATCAGGAAACATGAAAAGGACAAAGATGCCTCTGTGTGGTCGCTGAATGAACTGAATATATTGTGTCTGTTCTATTTATTGTATGTTTCTGTTGTCTTGTCTTTATATGAGAAAATGAGTCCTTGTAATCACAACAAATGTCCAAAAGGATCAATAAAGCAGTCTTAGTCTTAGCCTAGTCTTAGTCTTATGGGCGAGATCATTTTTATGTTGCTCTATTTGAGTTGTTCCAAAGTCATTTCTTATGTACGAATATCGTTTGCTTGTTTTTTTCTTTGGTTAGGTTTTCAAAGGATAATGGAATGGAATTTATAAAATATTTTTTTTATTTATTTTGTAGATTGAGTGTATATTTTGTGTGTGTCTCTTGAGGGGTCACGGGTCAGCGTAATTTAAACGATCTATTGTTTCATAGCAACTAAACGTCAAAGTGTGTACCCCCCCCCCCTTTTTTTTTATAATTTAGATTTTTGTTTTGTGTAAAAAAAAAATCTAAACACTTAAGATAACATTTAGATAAAGATTTTTAAATTTAATTTTGGTCTACATAGGTCTACTCTAGTTCTGAATGTTACAGGATAGGCATATGCAATTTCACATGTCTCCTCGGATTAACTGACCAATCGTCGTCTTTTAGATGAAGGTCAAGGTTTGGCACACACCAGCCTATAGGGTTTGTTGGACTAGTCCGTTTCGTTTCTTTGATTAAAAAGTATTGGGCCGGAAGTCGCTTTTTCCTTATATATCTTTGCATTTTTCAGTTCTCTCTTAAATTAAACTGACATTATTATGCTATAATTTTAAGTGTGCCTGATAGAGAAAAGAATTCTGCACAAAAATACGGGTAGTTGTGATCAAACCCGATAGAGGCTTTAAAAAGAAAAGACCTGAAACTAGCGCGTAAAACTACACATTTACAGTACTTTATTTAATGAGTATTTTACCCAAGATCTTTGTTGTTGTTTTTTAGGACTAGCTTATTTCAAGTACCCGGCATTTTCCGATACACAATTTCATACACAAAATAATTGTTGAAAAAAATTGTAGTGATTTTAAACTTTAAATGATTACTTAAAAAGGTGTTACTCTAATCAATTTTGAATATTATTTTGTTATAAATGTCACTGTCTATTTTGTGTCTGTTCTAGTTTCTTAAATTTTTCTAATGTAAAGGGATCGTTTTTCTCCTAATGGGTATACCTGATTTCTCCAAGCAGCCTTTGTAAAATATTGGTCCTAAATAATGCTATGTTCATAAGTGAAAAATCACAAGGCTGCATTATGATGAATGTACGTGTTAGTTCAATATATTTTATATTACTATTATAGTCTCTGCATGCCTTTACTCTGTGTTTTATCTATTTGGTTTTTCCAGGTTAGTCTCAGGTCATAGGTGACTCCAAGATACGTAGGGCTGTCATTTTTTTCTAAAGCTTCCTTATCTAATGTTAATTTTATTGTTTGTTGTTTTGTTGACAGTGAGAATATGGTATATGTTGTCTTTTTTGTGTTGATGGACATGCCTCAGTCTTTGGACCAATTGTTGAGTATATCGAGAGCATCCTGTAATCGAAATTTCGATGTTCCTACATATTCTTCTGTGCTAATTAAGGCAAGGTCATCTGCATACATGCTGCTTTTAACTTTTCTTGGTAGGTTTTGATTTAGATCGTTTATGAATATTAGGAACAGTGTTGGGGATAGGACTTCTCCTTAGGGGACGCCATTTTTTATACCCACTGTGTGGCTTCTTTGTCCTTGCATGCAAACTATGGCTTTTCTATTATTTAGATATTCCTAAGAGTAACAAAAAAACTAAAACAAATTAATTCCACTTATCTTATTCATGGCAAACCAGTAACAGACTCAAAATGCAAAATACCTAGGTGTTAGAATAAATGAAAACTGTCATGGAATCCACATATTGATGAAACTACAAAAAAATCAAACAAAGCATTAGGATTTATTAAAAGAAATTTCTATAAATCAAATAAGAACATAAAACTAAAATGTTATTTAACCTTGGTTAGGCCAATAATAGAATATGCATCCTCCGATTGGGACCCCTCAACTCAAGAAAACATTAAGAAACTGGAACAGACACAAAATAGAGCAGTGAGATTCATAACAAACGAATATTCACATTTGACTAGAGTAACACCTTTAGTAAAATCACTAAATTTAGAAAGCCTTCAGGACAGAAGGCTCAAAAGTAAAGTAGTAATCATACATAAAACACTGAACCATAATATTCAAATAGGCCTACAAAAACAAAATTTAATAAAATACTCCGAAAGACACAAAGATAAAGGCACATTCCTCGTCCCATATGCTAGGACAAATTTGTACAAATACTCCTTCTTCCCTAGTGCTATTAGAGCATGGAATGGGTTGCCTGAGCTAGCCAGGAAAACCAGTGACTTGGCAGAATTTTAGTCATTGGTTAATATGCATGACTAAATGCATGACGCATAGGACGTAATCATCTTCTTTTTTGAAGTAACGCATGTATTATATAAGATAAGAAACCTGCCTTAGTGGACCACACAGGGTGTCCATTTTGAGTTTGTTTTCACACAAAATTCGTCTTTGTAATTTTTTTTTTTTTAATAAAGCTAGATTCTAGGAAACTTTTTCCCGACCCGACTTTTTGGTAACCTAGTATGCCCGTGGTAATTGCAATTAACTTATCTAGTACATTACACATAGGAAGGGAAAGTGGGGTACTGGTAATATGAGATACTTAACTTTTAAGTTTTAAAACCTATTATTGATAGGCTGTTTTTTTTACCAACTGCTAATATAAAATGGATTCAGTATATATGAAATAAACTTTCTACTAAAGAACAGATGGGTTTGAGCATTACTTTTTTTTAGTTTTAGGAAAAAAATAAAATGATTTTTAGTGTCCTGGGACCCTCAAAGAATGGTTAATATGGGATACCCAAACAATATCAAAATAAAGAATAAAGATACAAACAAAATATGATTCTGTTTATCATTGAAACAAAACAGACATTAAAACATCACAAAAATTGTATTAGTTTATAAATATTTTCTGTTAAGCAGACAATAAAACAAGTGACTGTGTAAAGTGAACCTTGTGCACACTGGAGCTGATGAGAAGAAATAATTGTCATTTTAATTAATATTATTGACTAAGTCAGCTTTTAGACAAATTGTTTTGGTTTTTCTTCTGCTTGAACACTCACCACGTAGTATGATCTAGAACCAATATGTGAGCAAATAAACATTAAAAAACATCGGACTCTAATTTACCCCCAACTTAGTATCCCATATTACCCACAAGGTAGTACACTGACAAGTTTGTTATTACAACCATATCGCTGTGCTGAGCAGAATTTTCAAACTGTTATATGCTTAATATTTGCTCATGTATTCATTATATACCAAATAGAATAGGAAAGCTTACATTTTAAGCATTTAAAAAAATGTAATGTAAAAAGAACCACCAATTTTCTAAAAAACATTTCATTAGACTAATCTTGCAATCCAGAATGTGAATTTAAACTGCAGATATTGTTTCCTAGCTTATGCCTCATTTCCACTTTGCCATATTTTATATAATACCGACCTATGAAAATATACCACAAATGCCAATATTGCCCACCATCTCATATTACCCCACTTTCCCCTTGGATTTCGTTCCTTCAATTAGGTTTTCCAAGTAGACTTTTATTGTATCTTTAGTCTTTGAAAATGTGAACGAGCAGAATTTCTTAGGATGACTCATGAAATGTTCATTTTTGTCCCAGTAAAACCTGAAAGTGTTCTTGCCCATTAGTTCATTTACCAGTTTGGTTTAGGTTACAAAACAGCGTTGGAGGGGGGTATACAAATATGTTGTAAGGGTCTGAAAATTTGTTACGTAACAAAAAAAATATTCAAATGAAATAAAACTTTTTTCAGATAATTTTGTCAGTTCAACTCTCATCTTTAGGTTTGTTAATGCCCTTTAAAAAATAAATTATTATTATTAACAGATACGCTGGTCACTAGAATTTTGCAGGTCCGACTTACACTTGCCAAAGGTTTTCAATCCAGATCATGTAAAATTAAATCAACACATTTAGAAATATTTTTGATTGTTGTGTAAATAACTAAATAATGATGTGTAAATAACAAAATGAATGATTGATGTGAAAATAACTAAAATGCATATTGGAAATCTCTATGTGTTCTATCCAACTGAAGTTTTTGTTTGAATGTGCATTACATTATGCCAGTGTCAAAGTTGATGCTTATGTGCTGTTAAAGTAGTCTCCCTGCTATTGTTTGCCATAAAATCACACATTTTTTTTCTATTCATTTTTTACCTTTACCTATCCCTTAGTCTGCTAGACTGTTGAGGCACCAAGCAAGATTCGTCAACAGTCCTTCTCCATTCCTTTCTAACTAATGATGTATTTATATTTGAATTTAAATCTCATTTTGATTTTTACAGTAAAACTTTAAACAAGTCTACAGATTAGTTCAATAGCTGCAAGAGCTTGTAGATAATGACAGAAACTACAACACACTCAAACTACTCAAGTTGATTTCTTTTCAGTAAAGAGAACTTATAAACGACTTTTAATAAATACATAAATGATCAGAATAAATGTATGAGATATCGACACAAATAAATAAAACAAAAGATGACACAGATCAGTATATTCCTTTTTGAGATTCATTGTAGATTTCATTTTTTAGGCTTTCCCAGCCTCCACTGCTAACTTTGTCTATCCCAGCAATCATTGGAGATTCTGGCTATCCCAGAACACAACATAATTGTTAAATGTGTAGTCCCCCCCAGTCATGTCCATTGCATTGCCTCTGGTGATGTCCATGGGGATAACTCCACTCCTTTCCTGCATGAGGTTCTGATGAGGTAGGAGATGGTGGTGGCCCTGGGACATGCACTGTGGCATCACTGGGTTCAGGCTGTGTTGCATTATATGGCTGTGACTCAGGGTGTCAGGGGCCATGATTGGCCGGGCAGTCTGGTGCATGTCCATGTTATGGGTAACCAAATGTTGAGGCATGATAAGTGTGTGCTGCACTTGTGTGGTGGCAGGAGCCTGGACCTGCAGCACAGACTGCTGTGGGGGTGGATGGGGTGTAGGAGGTAGGCTCTGTTGCACTGTCTGAGGTAACAAAGTAACTGGCTGGGACAGGTTCGATCTAGTTGTTTGACTGGACCCTGCTGAATTTATTGAGTTAAACAAAAAATGAAAAAAATAATTTAGAACAAAATATTTTAATAAGTTTATCTCATTTAGATAAGTTAATCCAATAGGCATTGGAATATATTTTTAAAACCTGCTTTTATCAAAAAGATAAGATGAAAATGAATTTCTATAGCATTTATACTTGTTAAGCACACAAATGGATTTATAGTCTACTAAATATTCTTAACTATTTTAAAAACATTTTCTTAAGTTTATGAAACTAAATTGTTAAGTTGCTGTTTCTTTTTTAAATATGTTTTATCTTTAAAAATATATTTAAGCAGCCTTAAAAAACAGCTATGTATTCACCTGGTCGAAGAATTTTCTTTTTGTTGTCTCTGCTAGCCTTACACTTGTGCCCATATGGGTTCTTATAAGTCTTGCCACAGTAAGGACAAGTTTTACTGAAGCCATCGTGTTGCGCTTTGTGACCCCGCAGTGATATAGCTGTAGTGTACACTTTACCACAACCTTCAACGTCACATTCATACTTCTGGCCTGGTGATATAGAAACATAAAAAACAAATTTGTGTAAGACAGCATACTAAGAAAAATATTTTAAAAAAATGAATATAAATAATACCCAATAAAATAAGTGTTCTAGAAAATTATATTGATATTTACAAAAAAACAAATTAAAATAGATTAATGGTTTTCAAAATATGGTCTAGGAGGAGACATTTTTTAGAAATTTTGGTGTTATGCCTAAATTACAAGTTTATTAAATGGCTTGAATAGCAGTGTAATGGAGGCATTTACAAACATTTTATTATTAATTACAAAATCAAATCTATATCAAATGACAAAGCATTATCTATTGCTGGACTACCATTTAGAAATACTTATCAACAAGGATTCATGTTACATATGCAAGAAATACTTAAATTTTTTTAATTTTTCATTACAACTCAATTTTCACTGACTCATTACATTATACAAAAAGGATTGCAAATAAAAATCTATTAAAACTGCACTAAACTTCTCCTTATATATTTTATATTATTGGAAAAAGAACAAATATATGGTCAACCTGGCTTTAGTATTCTCAATACATTATACTATTACTAGTTTTTACTCTTTAACCCAACAATAAACTATAATATTATAATAAACTCTTCCACTGCTATGTGGGAACTCACCAGAGAATAAATTATGGGGTAGAGAGCATAAAGAAAGACCCAGCTATCCAATCATGTTTAAAGCTTTAATCTTGTACAAAAACGGTTAAAAATAAAAGAATTTTGTTTTCTTTGTAAAGTAAAAACTCAATGTTTACAATTATTTTCATTATTAAAATAAAAAAAAATTAAATTATGGCTTTTATATAGCGCTACTTTCATGCTTATAACATGCTCAGAGCGCTATGGTCCAATCTCATTTGTGGACCAGTGGGGGGAGGAGGTATCTGGAAGAAGGTTTTTCCGTGTTGCCTTTAGGTGCTCAGTAAACACAACTCTGCTCGAGTCAGGTGTCGAACCTCGAGCCCCCATCATAGGTAGCCAAGCCAAGATCAACCTTACTTTACCTCTCAACCACGCTTCCCACTATTATTGACTAAATTGTTGTTTTTCTTTTTTTAAGTAAAGTATGCCTATAGTTAATTGGATGAAATAGCAATTACATCAGAGGAGACTATATTTTGTTAATATTAAGTTTTATTTTTTAATTCATTTTTTTTTCTTTCTTAGAAATAAAAAAATGCAATTTTTTAAGCTGTACTCTCACATTTTTTGAAGAGATTCAGCAGCTATCCACTACTATTTAGGATTTCTTCCTTTACCAACCACATCTACTTTCCTTACCTGCATGTTTCCTGACATGAGCCCGATGACCTGTGTGAGAAGCAAAGCTTGTACCACATATATTGCACACAAAAGGTTTCTCTTTAGTGTGGGATGGAATATGCCTCTGCATCTCTCGGCTACTGACAAAACCTTTTCCACAGTAGTTACATTGAAATGGCCATTTACCTAAACACAAAAAATTTGTAATGAAATCTCTTGAATTTAAAAATGAAGATAAGTAAACTCTACATAATTTTCAAGCTGAAATAGTTTTATTAGCTTTTGGGTGGGGGGAGGAGTTTTTGAAGATATGTTTTCTATTTAAAAAAAGATTTTACCCAGGAACTTTTAGGGGTCTTTTTTTTAATTCTTTTTAAATGAGACAAGATTTGAATGATAACTTGACTCCATCTGTGTTAGTAAGTTTAAAAAGAGACTGCTGCTTTAAATTTTACCATCATATTTCATTGAACTGTTTGAAGTGGTCTTTTTAAATTTAGCAGAGATAGAAAAATCAGCTATCTCTAGTTTATTGGTTACAAAACATAAAAATATTGCATACATTTCTTGGTAAAGAAACATTCATCAAAATATATTCTAGAATAATAATAATAATCTTTATTGTCCATAAGAAAATTTGTCTTACAATTTGTGCATTACACCAAACAAAACATTATAACTATAAAAAAACAAAATGTACAATCACACCAGACTCACTCCTAATTTACAAGTAAAAAGTTTTTTTCAGATTGTTTCTACTTAATGATTTGATTGCCAGGGGAACAAAAAGAGTGTTTGTGTCTGTTTGTGGTCTTGTATCTCTTTTGTGATGGTAAAATCACAAAATCCTGACTCAAAGGATATCTATAATCTTTTTAGCTTTTTTATGGATGTTTGTCTCAAACAGCTGCCCAAAAAGGTTTGTTTTTTGCCAATGACTTTACCAGCAGCATTTAGGATTCTATGAAGTTTATTTTTATTTTTAATGTTCAGATTGCCATACCAGGCAGTGATATTAAAATATTCCAGATGTGAGTTTGATAAAGCATAGTCAAGGCCTTTTCAATAAAATTAAATGATCACAGTTAATATTCTCTCACAACAAAGAATATACTGTTGTTATTCAACCATAAGCTTACATTCTCTTAAGTACTGTTTAAAGTGGTAGAAATAGCTTATTACACTGATATATAAACACTTGTTGAAGCTAACATTTTAAGACAGCGGGTCACAAAGCTTTTGTAAGCAACAAAAACCTTTTTTTTTTTCTTAAATTTATCCAAAACAAGAAATATGATAGTAGTTTCCAAGAAGCATGCTGGGAGATATTGTCTTACCTATCTTGTGTTTTTGTAGGAGATGTAGTTTTAATCCACTGACAGTTGCATAGCAAGCTTTACACTCTGAGCACACCTGAGATTTGCGTGGTTTACCCTGTTTTTGTGCCTTGATGTGATTGTGTCTGCCTTTCTTACCACAAGTAGGACAAACATAGTCTGGAAAAAAAAAGGAAGAACAATTAATCTTTCCAAAAGTGAATATATATATATATATATATATATATATAATGAACATTGAAGCATCATTTCATAGATTGTATCAACACATTTCTTGTTCAAACTTCTCATGGGCCATTCAAATATGGAACATGTCACCTGAATTAATCAAATTCAATGACTTAATGCCATTTAAATCTCTAATGAACATAAATATATATGTAAATATGAACAACAGAAAAAAAACAACTTAAGGGCCTGACCAAAGAAAAAAACTGTTTATACAACAGAGAGGCTTCTAGTAAATAAATATATTGATAAGCTGAGGCCTAACTAGATTATTTATCCTTAGGTTTCTGCAAAAATTGTACAACACAAGCATAACAACAATATATAATTTACCAGATTTCTCTTTATGATGTTCGAAGTGACTTTCAAGGTTTTCCTGAAATTTAAATGTCATGAAGCACTGATTGCAAGAGAAATGTTTGTCCCCAGATACATCTGGGTTGCTACTGATGTGACGATACAAATGTTTCTTTACTATGAACACGGAAGCAAATAATTTCTCGCAGGACTGCCAAGGACATTTAAACTTTCCATCTGAAACACAATCCTTTCCATTATTGATTGTCTGAAATACTTGACTTGTAAAAAAAATTATTTTGAATGGAATATAACAATATACTGATGGAAATGGATTTCATCATCATAATATGTGCCTTTTATATTTGATACATATTCAAATTCATAGATATATAATTATAGAATGCACCCATTAATTTGTCTATGTAAATAGAATAGCTTACTCTTTAAATAAATGTTTTGTAATTAAATAATCATTTACTTTCTTTATGCTTAAATATTCTTTGTTCAGAAAATAGGGAATGCTTAAAAGAAATGTTGGTTAAACAAATTTTTTTTTTATTTACTTAGGAACAAAATTGTTTAAAGCACTGACCTACAAAATTGTTAAAAGCACTGACCTAAATAATTAGTGAGGGATTGAGCTTTTTATTTAATTTTTGCATGTTTATTTTATTGATTTCACACTTAGTGCAATTTAAAAAGCTGTTACAAATTTAAAGGAAAGATGAAATTGTGCCTATGATATGCACACATTATCTGGTCCCTACGAAACACTGAGGTGAATGTAGCACAACCGGTATGTGAAACAAGTAAAAATAGAGAAGTAAAGTTTCATTCATACATCAACAGTAACAAAATAAACAGTTCTCTGTGTGGACTTATACAGTTACATTAGTACATGTTAAAGTATGTAATGCCGAACAATCTCAAAGGTGATGAGTGTATAATTAAACATCAAGTTTCAATTTATACAAAAGAAAGAAATGTCAGCTCTGAACAAACCATAGTGCTGTTTGGTGTGTCTGGACATCGTTATCATATTTCTAAAAGTCTCGCTGCAACCATTGAAGTCACATCTAGCTGGAATGTTGGTATAGTGATACAGGAAATGGTCAAAGAAACCTTTTTGGTCAGCAAATGTCCCTTCACAACCAGACTCCTCACATCGGAACTTTGTTAATCTAGACAAACATGGTTTGGCTGTGGACAATTTACAAAACATGTTGGTTTTTTTTTTTTTAGAATAAACCTTTTTATTAAGAATGAAAACATGGATACATTGAAGACAATGAAATCTTGCTTACCAGCAGCATCCTCCCCATGCATTCTCTTGTGGATCATCAGGCCCCACTTGCTACTGAATGCCAGCTCACAGATCTCACACACAAAGTCTAAATCAAAGTTAGCCATGAGTGACCGACTGTGGGCTATAAAGTGAGGCTTGAGATGCCCTGTCTCAGTCAGCCAGATATCACAATTAGGCCAAGGACACTTCATTTTGTTGTCTGCAGTAGGAAAAAAATAATTCTTTTCATTTTGTATATAAACATATTCATTTAGTGAAATTAAAATCTACTACTTTCAGATCAAAATTAACCCATGGAATTATATCAATTAGTGGACTTTGTAATATTCTTTGCAGATTACTATTTTTAACTCAAAGTTGGTCTCAGCTAAAAATCATGAAAGTCTTCTACAGTCCTATGCAGTAATCATTTTTACAAATACAATGAGTGGTGTGTCTTTATAATTTTATAGAATGTGGTTATCACTCCGAAAATGTTGGTAAAAATTGTTAAAATTCAAAGATTACTTAGCAATGTGTTACCATAATGGACTTTAGAATGCTTAGCCAGCTGTAACTGGTCATCAAAGACTTGACCGCAATCAACAAAATCACACTTTGATTGTTTTTTGCTGTGGTTCCATAAATGATTGTCTAAATTTTTCTCTAAATAGAATGTTTCCCTGCAGTCTCCTACTTGACACTTGTAAGGAGGATTATCTAAAGAAAGAAAATACAAATGTTTAATGTGAGGAACCATTATTGTCTCATTCTCAACAATTTTGCTAAACAGCATTTTAAAAAGTTCTGGGTAATAAGACTACTTAGTGAAAATATTCAGAGAAACTGTTAAAAAATTTTTTTAGAAAGTTTTTTTTTATATATATATTAAATTTAAGACATAATTTTTCCCAAATGAGGATTGCTTGGTTATCGAATTTCAATTTATAGTAAATATATTTGTAAATGAAATAGTTGTTTGACTGTCTTTGCAGAAGTTACTCTAAAGATTTCTGTTTAATTAAAAAAATTGGCCCTAGATAAATTGCGCAGTAATTTATGGGCCTCACATGAGTTAAACAGTAAATTAGAGTCTTTATATTTGATGTGCAATAAGTTATAGGCCCTAGATTAGCTTTGAGGTAAGTTAGAGGCCTGACATTACAATTGGTCTATCATGTTTGTTTTGTCTTATACAGATATTTCTTCAAAAAAAAGAAAGTACAAAGAAGTACAAAATTAAACATACTTATATGAAGCTGTACATGGGCTTTTCTGTCTTCTAGGACATTAAACAATTCTTCACAACCTTTCAAATGACATGGGTAAGGTGAACTCTGAGGACAGTCAAGAATGAATAATTAGTCTTAAATTATGTTAGCTGATACTCTTGCTTCTCAACATACTTTTGGCCAGTGACTTTTAGTATAGCTTACCCCCCTTCTAAAAAATAAATTTTCCTACACTATCTAGACTCTCTTCACTCCTATATATAGATCTAGCACTTTATAACATTCCTGTTAACACTTTGAAAATTTAGTGGTAGGAGAATTAGTATTTATTCAGGGCTTTGGCATATCTATTTTGATTATCATATCATCATTGATTTAATCAGAAAATATTTAATACTTAGTGTTAATTCTTGAGTGAATTAATCCATTGACACTTAATCTGAAAGCAGCATTTCTTAAGTTTTAGCTTATCAACTGTCTTTTCCCACCAAACTGGCACACATGTACATAATTAACCCCATCCCTAACCCTTTAAGGCTCTACCTTCAAAGTTAACTTGTGCCTAAAAACATTTTTTTAGATTGGTAGTTAACAAAAATCCTTTCAACCTTTACCTAACTTAAGAGACCACTTTTGAAATACCTCTTTTGATTCTTTTAGAGCCTCTAGACTGTGATAAATTTCTTCATGCCGAGGTAACAGGGTCACAGTGAGCACCATACCACAGTGGCTACATATCCCTTCTATGAAGTCCAGCTCTTTGTTTTGGAGTGGAAGTAGACGTTTGGGCAGCTTCCCATGTTCCATGACCATGTGCTCCTCCAGCAAGTTTTTGCGATTGAACTCCACACTACAGCCCTCGTATGTGCAAGGGTACTTCACGTACTCGCTGCCCTGTTTGTAATCCCCACCGCGGTGAACAAGTTTGTTGTGTCGATACAGCGTTGACCTGAACGAGAACTTTTTACCGCAGCCTTCAACTGAACAGGAGAAGAAGACACCAGGAATAGATTTTGGTTTTCTGCCCCTGTGTTGGTTTAGCACATGACTCTTCATGTTTTCCCTCGACGTGAACATCTTAGTACAGCCAGTAAACTCACAAGGTATATCTCGAGCTGGGGGCTGACTAGCATGCTTCTCATTTTCTGATGAAGATAACAATAACATTATAATACCATGAAGATAATGGTCTACTTTTAGATTTAGCTTAAACTAATTTCCACTAAGAGGAATTAGGCAAAAAAAGTTATAACAAAAACTAAGTTTCTTTTTCAAATAATATATTAGTTTGTTGACACATAATTGGGTACTGAGCTCATAAAAAATTAGTGGAGCAAAGAAAAAGGTTTTGTGAATTAGATTATTCACTGGATCAGCAGTTCTCAATCTTTTAAACTTAATGGCCAATAAAAACTGTTCTACTGGAAGGCAGCAGGGTGAAACAAATCAGAAAATAATGTAAGTCCACAAGGTGGCAGATCAAAGATTGTGAGTAAAAAAAAAAATACAATCTGCATACATTTGAAAAACTATTTATAGTAATAAGTATTATTTTGACATTATTAAAGTCAAGTTTTCATAAATATATGAAAAAAACATTAAATAGATCTTAAGTTATCTGATCAATTTTGACAAGAAGCCACAAAGTGCACACAAACATAACAAAGACCTAAACTGATAATAAGAGACTCTAACTAATGTACCAAACTTTTCTATTACTTACTCAGATGGATTTTGTAATGGACATCCAGGTAGCGCTGGCAACTGAATTTCTTGCCACATTTTTCACAAAACAGTTGCCTCTCAGCTGAATGACTGCACATGTGTATCTCCAGCTTTTCTTTCTTGACAAATGACTCCTGGCAGCCATTGTATGGGCATTTATGTAGTCCTGGTTTACCAACTGTTAATGATACATCAGAATATACACACTAACACTCACCATTTGTTAAATAGACATTTTGGTTTGAAAAAATGTACAAATCTAAATTTAAATATGAATACTGCAATACATATTGTTTAACACAGCCCACTAAACAATACAGATGTAAACAAGTACAACAATTCTGAATGAGAAATTCTATTAGCTTCTTAAGTCAATGTTCAGATAGGGCCAAAAAGGCTTTGTTTATTTATATAAAATGTTTATTTTACTTTCATATTCTCATTAAACAGTTTGACAGAAATAAATGCAAAAGGTATTTTTACCCTAATGTATTGTTGCATAAATCTTTTTCCAGAATAAAAATTTAGAATAGTTTGCACCACGTAGCTAAAATTACTTCATGAAAAATGTAAATTGATTTTATGAACAGAATTTCATGGGCCATTAGAATATGATTTTCATGGTTTTATAAATTATGAGGGAGAAACTACTGTTTAAATGTTTATCTGTAAAACTTTGATGAAAATTACAACCAATAAATTATAAAAGTAACAAATTGATTCTGATCCGAGTCAAAAATACATGAATAAAAAACATACTAAGTCTTACAAACTTACTGCTGTGAACTTTCCTTTTATGTCCTGTGAGTCCTACCTCATTCAAGAACAGTTTACCACATAGATCGCAAGGGAATGTCTCTGTATTGATTGGCTCCAAAATCTGGTGCTTCCTTCCTAATAAAATAACATAATTCTAAATGTCATGAATATATTCGAACCCCTTTTAAAGAAGTAAAGTTTTAAGCTTTCACAATAGCTTAATCTATACTTAAAGAGTTAATCTACCAAGGGGATAGATTTACTTAGGTCCTCAGAGTTCTTCAGCAAAGGATTTCACTGTCGATGACCTTGAAATGTCTCAGCCATGAGGTACATACAACAGTACATTAATGTAGCAAGAGTAACCAAGAGTAACCAGTTCCTTTATGGCTTTAAAAATGTTTTAGAGCCAGTTCAGAACTATTTATTAAGTTGATTTTTACTAGCACATATCTACAAACCTGTGTGTTGAGATTTTTGTTCAGTTGGATTCATCTCTTTGGTGTTCTTATGTGGTGTCTTATCCTTTGTCTCTGTACTATTCTTGCCAGATTTTAACACATCACTAGTTGAATGTTGCATAGGTGCATGAGACTTCAGGTGTTCAGACAAGTCTCTGGGCTCCTTAAAGGCTTCCACACAATCAGGATAACCACAAATGTACTTCAGATCTGAGCCATGGACTAACTGGTGCTCCTACAGGATTTAAACCTCTAACATTTAGTTTCTAAGATACCTTTAATATTGACCACGGACAAAACAATACTATAATAAATGAGAAATATAAAGTAAAAAAAACAAACAAGAAATCTCCTAATATAAAAAAAAAGCAAATAAAAAATTTAGATTTCTGACAAAATCAGAAAAATATAAAAAGCATACATGTAATAAAAAATAGTAAAAAAAAAAAATCTCACTCAATATATACTGTTTTCTTTATTAGAACATTTGATAATTTAAAAAATAATTCATGGGAACTAATATAGGAGGTACTATATAATTTTTTAAATACAATTCAGTAAGCTATGACAATGAATAACTCACTTGTAAAAAGTCTTGTTGGGAGAAAGCCAAAGAACAGCCTCGGCGACCACATCTATAAGGATACTCTTCTGAAAAAGAATTAATGCTGAATAATCAGATGGATTATGTATTGTTCTTGAGTGTCAAAAAAAAGCATTCAAATTGCATGTACAAGTTTTTCTGAAACTTGTAATTCAAAATAAATAATGTACCTAAGCTTAATTCTCCATTATCTGTCAGACTGAACAAAACCAGAGTAAAATCATCCTTTACAGTTGGTTCTCCATCTGTTAAATACAAAAAACAAAATTCTAAATATATAGGCCAGATTTTTGGTCCAGCACAAACTGTAGACAGACAAATAATTTAAAAGAGAGAAAATTGAGAACAAATTTTAAAAAATTATCATTTAAAACTGTTGTATTATTTTTCAACAGTTTCAAACGGAATAATATAACGATTTTACATAATATCCTTTGCATTGAAAAAAAAAACAAGCTTTCTGTTTGTAATATGCTTCCTTAAAACACAGATTTGTTATTCAAATTAAGTTAGCAATTATTTTTATTTTAATCTTCAACAGTAATGATAAAATTATTATTGTTAAAACTTAACATCATTTTAAACAAATTATACTTACTGAAATGATAATATTTCAAATGAACAGCCAAATCAGACCAGCAAGTGTAGATATGATCACAATTATTCATGCTACACTTAATCAACACTGTCTTCAATAGGTTCTTTTTGTCCGCAGTTATCTTGCTCACCTAAGAGTTCCAAGCATTAAAGTGTACCAAGTATTAATAACAAGTTAAAAATAAAATAAAAACAAATGCAAAAATAAATTTGTAAAAATATTACCTTGGTGGCCAGTTTTAACAGTTTTGATTTGGACATTTTACTTAAGCCTTTAGGAATGTCTGTTTTGAAGGATGCTTCCCAACAAACACTCAGTGCATCGTCAGGGACTTTCCTTAATCCATTTGCCTTGTCTACTTTTAGTCCATCCTCAGCCTCGTTTCTCAATTCATCATTGGCTGTTTGTCTAGAAGTCGATTTTCTGAATTTTGATTCTTTTCTTTTTAGTTGTGTAAATTTAGTATTTGACTTAAAGTTTGGCCTCTTTTTAGAGGAGTTACATTTTTTGTCCCCTTCAACCTTTGACCTCTTGACCTGCTTCTCTGAAAGTGGAATATGCTCATCTTCACTTTCCACATTGGAAATATCTGACAACGGTTCCAGATCAGAGTTTGCTTTGATCTCAGAAGACAATTTTCTGTTGCGACTTTTGAGCGCTGAAGCACGCTTACTTTCCCGTGAAGGCTGCACTTTAATGTTGGCAGACAAAGCTTGATTTCTTGAACTGTTCCTTTTCCTCCTCTCCTGTAAAGGCAACAAGACTTTCGATCTTTTATTCTCAGAATTATGAATGTCAAACTGTGCTGAAGAAGAATGCGGAAGGTGAGGATCTTCTTCTGATACAGTTGATATTTCCTGCTCACCTAAATCAAAGCAAAATTTACATTTTAGATTTCAATGAAATTTCTTATTATCTAAGATTAGATTGACATACAAAATTATTTTTCTTATCATTTATGAATATATTACCATCTTAAATTATTTAAGAATAGATTTACATATATGAAATTATATAAAATTTATTATTTAAAAATAGATTAGCATACAAAATGGAAGCATAGATGAAATGGTCTACAAGTATAGTATTAATGTCAATTTTTATTAACTTTTCTCTTATTAATAGAAGAAGTCTAAAATTTAAACTATGGCACACTATACTTTGTACCTGTAATAATATCATCTAAAGCTGTATCACTCCTTTCAAGTGTTGGACTGTGGAAGAAAGAATTGGAACTTCCAACCTTAGACTCCTCAACAGAATTGCTGCGTACTTTGCCACAGCTACATTCATCATCTCTTTGTTCAGATATTGTTGCATTCACCAACAAGCAAGATGAATCATGTTCTCTTGACAACGGCTGTTGCAATTTATTTAAGTGGCTTTTTTTATTAAAAAGGTCATTCATATGACTATTAGTATCCGTCAAGTCAGATTTCCATTCTGACCTATAAGGTTTATATAACCTAATGTTGATATTTTTCCCAATGAGGCTGTTAGCCTTGGATATAGTCTTGCAGATTTTGTTAATTGTTATGAAACAAACATTGCATAGCCGAGGGCTGGAAAAAATGTTTTCGTCTACAAGAGTTTTGAAGTCTTGAGGTGGAAGCAAAAATTGCAGCTTCTCTTTAATTTTGTATTTGCTACATTTTGTGCCATGCAGCAGTGGACTTTTAGGGCGCAATATTTGCCAACAAATGGAACATTTGGTATTGAGAGGATCTAGAACTTCTTTCATCATATTCTATCTAATGAGAGAAACATAATGAAATAAAAAAGGAAAATAAATGAAACATGTATACCAGTAATATAGATTTTTAAAATCAAAACTTCTCATTTCATTCTAAAAATAACTTTTAAGATTTATATTTTAATTACATGCAGTATGTTAAGCCAAAACTAAAAAAAAAAATACTATTAATAGTAAGTCAACACTTCAAAAAATTGATAGAAAGCTTCTTATAGTTATAGATATGATGAAAGTTTGGAATTACATCTTGCAAGCTATTTTGCTGTAGTATATATATATTGCCTTTTAATTGAAATGTACACCAAATTTGCCATTTGGCATGTTAGCAGTTAGCACCATAATTAAACTAAAGATGTGGATGGCTAAGTGACTTCTACTGCTTTTTAGAGGAATAGACTATTCTTAGACTTAGTGCCGGTACATCTGCCTCACTATCTATTCTTAGACTTAGTGCCGGTACATCTGCCTCACTATCTATTCTTAGACTTAGTGCCGGTACATCTGCCTCACTATCTATTCTTAGACTTAGTGCCGGTACATCTGCCTCACTATCTATTCTTAGACTTAGTGCCGGTACATCTGCCTCACTATCTATTCTTAGACTTAGTGCCGGTACATCTGCCTCACTATCTCACCCAAGCTCTTTTTTTTTGTAGCAAGATAGCATCTATACACAAACTAAGGAGTTACTAATCATACTAATGTAATGTATACTATAAGTATTCTAGACTAGACTAATCACTGGAATTTCTACATAGGACGTAATAATCTTTTTTGAAGTAACGTCTGTATTATATAAAAGATCTAAATCTAAATAAAACTTATATATTTCTACTATTTCTAGATTAATTCTAGATAAACAAAGATCTAAATGATAGAGATCTATTTTAGATCTACTCATCTATTCAAGTTCAAGTCAAAGAAATTATTAGATCTAGATCTAATAATAAAATCTAATATCTAGACTATCTATTCAGACTATTGCTATTAGTATTAGAAATGAAAGTCTTAATAAAAGACAAATCTAGATCTAGATCTAGTAAGACTAGTAGTCATAATACTAGATCTAGTAATAGTATTAAATTTAAATCTAATTCTTAAACTTAAGATTCTAGTGATAGTGAGTATTACTAGACTAAGTGGACTAAGACTAATGTCACTAATGATACTGATACTTACTACTCATTACTAATACTCTAGACTAGTGATAGTAAATAAATCCCAGTCCGGCAGTACCAGTGGTCTAGTCCTAGACCTAGACCAGATCTAGTAACTACTAAACTTAAAACTAGACTAGCAGTCAGTAACTGAGTAAGTAGAGTCAAGTCTCAGTCTAGAGCTAGAGTAGAGTACTCTAGAGTAGAGTAGACTAGCTATTAACTATTACTGTATTACTAGATTTGCTAGATTCAGATTGTCTAGAGTCTAGATAAAGATTGGACTAGTCTAGATTTACATAATATAAATACTAAAATAGTGATACACTGCTGGATCTAATAATTAGATTCATAATTTTTATAATAGATCTACTAGAGAATATACTATAAGTTTTACTCCTGGCATAAAGAAACGCTACTCTAAATTAAATAAGATGAACGTCTTTTTCAGCTGGGTTGTCTAACCTTTGAGGTCTACCTATAGACCATATATATATATATATAATTATTATAATAATAATAAAATAAACACTGACCACTAAAAATAATCAATACACCAGACACCAGAAAAAAAAATTAAAATAGAAATGCCGTAGTACAGATAATGCCGTAGTACAGCCTGGTCGTGCGGTTTGCACGCTGGACTGTCGTACAGATTTATCGATGGTCCCGGGTTCAAACCCTGCCCGCTCCCATCCCCCGTCGTCCTGCGGGAGGTTTGGACTAGGAAGTAATTATCTTCAACTCTGAAGGAACATCCGAAACATGTAAAACAAACAAACAATAAGATAATAAGCACATGCCACTACAATAATATAAAATATTTCATAAGAAAAACTAGGTGCCTAATTTCTAGGCCCGTAATACTGAATTTGAACAATATTGACATGTTACATGTATTCTAAGGACATGTCTTGTCGTCCCTTGATGCGCACTGGCATCCCGATATGAAAAGTCTTGCGCGACTAGGATATGTGGATCTTATTTGATCGGATTAGATCAGGTTGGTGTAAAAAAAAAATTGGTCAGTTTGTGGACCGAACCAACGACTTCTACGTTATCAGTGGGACACTATCAACTTCGCTGCCAATTAGTTACAGAAATTTGAAACTTCCATCCAACCAATCATTTTCCTTCATTTTTTTTTTTTGTATTTCAACGTCCACCTAGCAATGAAGAGAGTAAGTTACTAGCAGGAATCGAAAGTGATGTTTTAAAACGCTGGCTTTTAACTTGCACGTAGCTTGATTATGTCAAATTAAACCTGTCTTCTTCGCTAGTGGTTTCTGTACTTCTATACGGCTGTGAAATTTGGATACTGAATGCTGAGAATTAAAGAAAAATTCAAGCATTTGAGAGTAAAACTTACAGAAAAAGAAGGCTTTCAAATACCAGGAAAATGAGTTTGTACTTTTACAATTCAACACTATATGGCTGGCAAAATGGAGGAACTCCTCAATACTATGAAGAGATGAAAGCCGAGCTGGTTCTGACCTATTGTATCACATCATTCACGTGACTCACTGTCAAAAGTCATTCTTCAAGGTACAGTGGAGGGAACACGAAGAAAGGGTCATCCAAAGTAAAGTTGGCTGGACAATGTCAAATGCCTCTCTCTTGATATCCTACTAAGAACAACTGCTGACAGGGAAAAATGGAGGGATTAGGTCACGTGAACGGTCAATGCACCCTAACGACGAAAGTGGAGGGACAGAAGATTCAGGTTGATTATAACTTTATCAACAGGAGGCGCGGTGGCTGAGCGGTAAAGCGTTTGGCTTCCCAACCGGGGTCCGGGGTTTGAATCCTGGTGACGACTGGGATTTTTAGCTTCGGGATCTTCGGGCGCCTCTGAGTCCACATGACAATAGTTGTAGAAAAGTAAAGGCGGTTGGTCGTTGTGCTGGCCACATGACACCCTCGTTAACGGTAGGCCACATATACAGATGACCTTTACATCATCTGCCCTATAGATCACCAATTGATAATCCAAAGAATTTTATTCAACATCTGTTTCTAAAAAAAAAATTAAATGAAATAGCGTAGATTCTAGAGGACTCTAGGGTATTCTCTTAGACTAAAGATGATTAGATGTAGGCCCTAAATATATTGTCATTGAAACTTAGGTCTATCCCATATCCAATTGATCCCATTATACCTAATCTTCATAAAAAAAATTTTAGTCTTTAATTATCAGTATGTCAAAGTATTTAGTTTAATTTAGTAATAACATATGTAATTAATATTATTTTTTACCAAGAAACAAAATTTTGTTTTTTACATCTAAAATAAGTCACAGGAAGTCAGAGCCCAAGCTAGCAGTGTGCAAGTGTTCTTGCTCTGAAACTTGCTGATAAAAGAAAATTTTCTTGGATAAAACAACATCTAATATCTACACACACAACTTTACCAACACACACACAACAAGCACACACAAACATTTATACACAGCTATACAAACACGTACACACACAACTACACAAACACTTACACAAAAGACCTACTTAAACATAAACACCCATAACTACACAAACATTTCACACACACAACTACACCAACACCAACATTCTCGAATATACACTTCTATACACAATACCGAATTACACTGGTTAGCCCTTCGGCGTGTATTTATGCACCCCCCCCCCTTTTTTTTTTTCTCTCTCCTTGTCTAGATATCATATCGATCGATACGAACCAATCGATTCAATGATCACCGAAGCAATCTATTACAGATCCCGGCCTATTTCTCGCTCGCTACTCTTAAACCCTTGGACTCGAGTCTGCTTGGAGGCAGGGGGAGAGTTTGTGTCTACAGTTCTAGGTGAAAGGTGATATTTATTCAGGTCTTAGCGGAGCCAGCAGGGACCGTAACTCTCAAAACAATACCGCGAAGCATTTGAAACCTGTAGGATCTACCTGATGAATGAGTTACTGCTCCTTTTTTTTTTTTTACTTTTCTTTCCAAACAGTGACATTTAAACTTGTTGGAATTCAGCAATCTACTTTTAGCCAAAAAAAACCAACTTTCTAACAGTAGATGAAGTACTAGCACATAAACCTTGAGTCTTAAATAATGGGGAAGTCTGAAAGAGATTTCAAAGGGGAAGACAGTCACAACTGTTGAGGAACTTGAAAGGGATTAGGATTTAAAAAGAAAGGTAAGATCACAATATTTAAATAGAAGGCGCTTTTTTTCTAATTTCACAAAGTAGAAGAGCTAAACTAGAATTAAACAATGTTATTTTCCAATATAGAGAGGCGAATGTAATACTCCATTGATAATGTCTAATGATTGACTATATTCCCACAGTCCCACACTACAGAGTGAAAGTTAAAAAAGATTTATTTTTAAAAAAAGGTATCTTTATCAGACCTCGCGATCAAATGATGTAGCCTACTTTCGACGATTATATCCTCACACTATAGAGTAGGCCTACTAGTAATATATAGGCCCCTATAAAAAAAAAGTGAAGTTACCCTTTCAGATCTTGCGATCTATAGGGCAGATGACGTAAAGGTCATTTCTCTCTGTAGCCGACGTTTAATGAGGGTGTCACGTGGCCAACACAACGTCTAACCGCCTTTAATTTTCCAACTAATATCAAGTACTCATCAGGTACCCATCGGATTTGGGAGTCCTAGAGTCCCTATTTTAAAAAGTTTTTCAGTCAAAATTCGAACCCAATAGCCAGCTACCACGCCCCCCCCCCCATATAGAGTAGGCCCAATGGTTAATGTGAAAATTGTTATATTATTAAATTGACTAACACGAAAAAAAAACAACAACTAAAATTATAGAACTCCTTTGGACAACGGTTTGTCTGTATTAGATGTGGCAAAATATGTAGGTGGCAACTGGGTTTGTGTGATCATGTGAAATAGTGCATTCATTTTTATTCTTAGGAATACTTAGAATAAATGTTGAAGACATTCAATTCAATTTAAAATACCACTGAATACAAACTGGAACAGCCTAGTACAGTGGTTCCTAAACTTTTCCTTAACGGAACACTTCGCACATTGTGACATTTTAAGTATTTAGCGGAACACTTCGCTTTATTGGTGTCCTACTAGTTAATTACTCCAGTAGTTTGTGGGCAGCGAGTTCCTCCTTCCCGCCACCCTGCCCGACAGGGGGTGAGACTCGGGGTGAAACTTTAGAGTTTGATTTTGCGTTCACTCGGACACTCCGGGCTCGCGGACTAGAGACGCATCGTTTTCCTAAACTGTACCAGGACACGCCATTTATGTAACGGCCCCTTGAGGGACGGGCCTGGACGTTGACTGATCGCTGTGGACACACACAAACATGTCACTATCCACACACCGTTCCCCAATGGGCATTTTTTATGGCGAACTCCTGCGAACTCCCTGCACGGCTGATGTATGGGGATCCCGAAATTAAAAATCCCAGCCTTCACCAGGATTCGAACCTCCTACGGTTTGAAAGCCAAACACTTTACCGCTCAGCCATCGCGCCTCCAATAAATGTGTATATTATTCACTTAATCTATGTGGTCAACATTTTTTTCAGAAAATGCTTCTTGCCTAAAAGTTTGGGTACAATGGAAATAATTTTTTTCGTTCTAAAATTATAGCCTTTAGAGGCGCAACTTCAGATCTATTGCCAGATTGTCTTTTGTTTTACCTATCTTTATTTTTTTTAGGTCAAGATATACTTACTAGAAGGTCAAAGATACATACGAGTAGACCTACCTATTGACAAACTGGTGGCTAATTAAACGTTTTCCTTACCAAAAGCATAACACGTTCGACAAAGGAGCAGACGACATTTTCATAACGGGCAAATTGATTCAAAATGAGATCGTTAAAGAAATTAATTTTCAGTGGTTGTTACGTTTTCAAGTTTGAAATCCAGAAAAGGAAAACAAAAACCATTGTAATTTACTTAAGGTTGCATTGTTGCGCTATTGAACTATAGATCAATTGTACAAACTGAATGTAAAAACGTAATTGACGCTCATTTTATAGTTGTGTAACAATCAATTAATGTACTTAATTATAAAGTATGTGTATTATGGCCAAACAAACAAACAAACAAACAAAAAAACACGAAATTTTTCGAGGGGGGTGACCACACCCGGTGACACCCACCCTAGTGACGCCACTGGACCCAGCTCAAAACCTGCAGGGCTACGGGGGTTGGCTCTAGGCAGGGCTCTTATTTTGAAACCATTGAGCATACCACATGACCATATCGCATGACATACCACATGACCATGTGGCTATTTCCGGTCTCGATTGCATACGAAAACGCTATTTAAAGAATTGAAGCATCTATTTGGAGGATACTGTGTACCGGAGGCTTACATAATGCAAATGGTTGTTCTCTTTTACTTTGCATTCAAAAGATGGGTGGGCGGTAGAAGACAGTAGAAGATAAAACGGCGAGGCGCCAGGTCGCTGAACTATTTTAAGATGATGTTAATTCGCGCAATGATTTGCGACCTAGTTTGTGGACCTTTAGATGTGGTTAGTGGGTAAGAAAAACCAATGAAGTTCTACGCCTTGGTTCTTAGCTACATGGATTGAAAAGGAATAAAAAAAAATCTTAGACGGACAGAGAGAGAGAGAAAGAAAGAGAAGGATTAAGTAATAGAGAGAGCATAGATAGATAGATTGATAGATAGATAGATAAATAGATAGGTAGATAGATAGATATACAGATAGATAGATAGATAGATAGATAGATAGATAGATAGATAGATAGATAGATAGATAGATAGATAGATAGGTGGGCAGACAGATTGATAGATAGATAGATAGATAGATTGATAAATAGATAGATAGATAGATAGATAAATAGATAGGTGGCCAGACAGACAGACAGATAAATATATATATATATATATATATATATATATATAGATAGATAGATAAATAGATAGATAGATAGAAAGATAGATAGATAGATAGATAGATAGATAGATAGATAGATAGATAGATAGATAGATAGATAGATAGATAGATAGACAGATAGACAGACATACAGACAGATAGATAAATAGTTAGATAGATAGATAGATAAATAGATAGATAGATAGATAGATAGATAGATAGATAGATAGATAGATAGATTGATAGATAGATAAAAAGATAGATAGATAAATAGTTAGATCGATAGATAAATAGATAGATAGATAGATAGATAGATAGATAGATAGATAGATAAATAGATAGATAGATAGAAAGATAGATAGATAGATATATAGATAGATAGACAGATAGACAGACATACAGACAGATAGATAAATAGTTAGATAGATAGATAAATAGATAGATAGATAGATAGATAGATAGATAGATAGATAGATAGATAGATAAAAAGATAGATAGATAAATAGTTAGATAGATAGATAAATAGATAGATAGATAGATAGATAGATAGATAAATAGATAGATAGATAGAAAGATAGATAGATAGATAGATAGATAGATATATAGATAGATAGACAGATAGACAGACATACAGACAGATAGATAAATAGTTAGATAGATAGATAAATAGATAAATAGATGGATAGAGAGATAGATAGATAGATAGATAGATATATAGATAGATAGATAGATAGATAGATAGATAGATAGATAGATAGATAGATAGATAAATAGTTAGATAGATAGATAAATAGATAGATAGATAGATAGATAGATAGATAGATAGATAGATAGATAGATAGATAAATAGTTAGATAGATAGATAAATAGATAGATAGATAGATAGATAAATAGTTAGATAGATAGATAAATAGATAGATAGATAGATAGATAGATAAATAGATAGATAGATAGATAGATAGATAGATAGACAGACCGACAGACAGACAGACATATATATATATATATATATATAGAGAGAGAGAGAGAGAGATAGAGAGATAGATAGATAGATAGATAGATAGATAGATAGATAGATAGATAGATAGATAGATAGATAGATAGATAGATAGATAGATAAATAAATAAATAGATAGATAGATAGACAGACAGACAGACAGACAGACAGACAGACAGACAGACAGACAGACAGATAGATAGATAGATAGATAGATAGATAGATAGATAGATAGATAGATAGATAGATAGATAGATAGATAGATAGATAGATCTAGGTGTTTCTAGTTTGTTTGATTGACAGTATCATTCTACAAACAGATTTGACTTCAAGCGCTTGACTTCGATGCGGACGAGTATCGATTATCGTTAATGAGATGATCGATATATTTATACAACTTGATAAAAGGCAGTTCGGTAATCAATTTATCTAATCGATTTCTGTAATTGCAAATCCGCACACACAAAAAAATTATTTCAGAAGTCTGAGCCATTGTCTTGTCTGCATTATAACATTAAGCAAATGTAAGCTTTACAGTAAGTCTCAAACCGTTAAGCTCAGGGTAATGTAGCTAACTCGCAGTCAAAGGAACATATGACCGTTGTATCATCTTTCTAGAGATCTCAATGTCTGAAAGGAAGAATATTATGGCGGCGAAGGAATTAAAATTCCGGATCATGTTTACAATTAGCAATGTCTTCTATTCCGAAGATTAAGGGTGAGTGCAGTGTCTTACATAACTACGCAAACTCTGTAGAGACCTGCATATTTTACCACATCGGATGCAGACGAAGCCTTTGACAATTCAAATAATATATCAAGCAATCATTTAAAAATACATTAGTTTCACAATATAAAACATTCGCTAATATGTATTTCTATTTCTTAGTGTTTATTTGTCACTCTCCAGCAGTGTTTCTCAAACTATGTTCCTAGTGTTCCGCGAGGCCTGAATAGGTGTTCCACGAACTACTGGAATAATTAACTAGCAGGCCACCACGTGAATTAACCTCTCTAAAAAATAAGAAAAGTGTTCCGCTAAATACTGTACGAAGTGTTCCGTTAGGAAAAAAATGTGGGAAACACTGCTTTATTGTATAACTCTACATAAAGTTATACACCTCCAAGTCAAGGCCAATGATTTAGGGATAACTCATGTCTTATCCTTATACTAAAAGAACCACTCCTGACAAAACAACCCTAAGTCACTCAATGAAACGACAAATTGCGCATTGATCGGGTTCGTTTCTTCTATTGACTTATCTTGATCTATTTCGGTGTTATTATTGTCCTATCAAGTGTGCATTCAGTAATACTTTGTTCTTCGCAGGTGATTCTTATCTTTAGAACTACTTGATCTATGCGCACAATAAGAACATTACGGTACATATCATATACAGTAGGCATTGTTACATATCACTTTTAGAAGACATTGGTTGTTATATATCATGTATAGGAGACAATGTTGGAGACATAACTCTTTCCACTCATTCGCACCCCTCCTCCCTTATATTGTATTAAAAATGTTGACACGTTGGAATTTCAGTTTATTATTAAAGAAGCCCAAACAGATTTCAACAAAATTGTTTTAGTTTAAAGTTAGCTAGTCTTCACTCAATGTTATGGATCTATATCAAAACACATTCCTGTGACATTTTACCAACGTATAAGCTAAACAAGCAAAATATTTAAAAAACAATGTTTATATTTCGTGTTATTGTATGAACTAGTTTGGATCACTTAAGTAATTGGCCCTATGTTCCATGAGGAACTCTAAGGAGTGATGATGATGACTTAAGTAATTCAATTTGTAATAGATCTAAAGTAACAATATTAAATCTGTGCGATTAGAAATAGTTTTTCCAATTGTTTTTGTTTAGCGCTATTTCATCCTTTTAGCTTGCTCAGTACGCTATGAACCTATCACTTGTCTGGACCTATTGGGAAAGGAGTGGGAGGAGAAAGAAGGGGGGTGTGAATATTACCATGATCGCTTTATAAATGCATTCATTAAAAAAAAAAAGTTGAACGACCTGGATTCAAACTCGAGGGCACGCCTCCTCAAACCTCCTTAAGCCAACACTCTAACCACTGTATAAGAGAAGTGCTAATGAAAATAGAAGGTTTTATAATTATCTATTGTAAGTCACAAACTTTTAAAGAAAGGTATAAAGAGGACTAACCCAACTTATGTCACAACGTCAGTCAAGTACCATTTCTTTCCTTCCCTAACCCTTTCCTTTGTTCGATACCAAATAAAATAATTAAACCGATGATTAATGAACTAATTGGCTAACTTTAAATTGATTTTTATTTTGTCAGGTAAAAGAAATAAGTTTGCACAATTTTAGCTTGATCCGAGATTGAGTGTGGGAGAAATAACGCGTAGGCTACAAACGTTTTTACCAGACGGAGTTGATATAAGCTTTGTAATCAGTAGTTCACGTTTTTACACGACTTCGAAATGAAAAAAATAATTGACATAGTTTGAAGGCCTGTATCCTGTGAAATACTGACTGCTTCCTTAATGTAGTTTAAAATGAAGTCTGCGTTTAATTTAGCCTTTGATTTAATTTATTTTCCAAAATAAACGATCAAAGTCTTTCTTAAGGAACGTTCGATAGCATTAGCAACTTTGATTAGAGATTATTGCAGGGTGTTTCTTGGATCACTCGAAACTCATTTTTAATGCAACTTACAACTGCCCGTTTATTGGAACATCTTTCTACAAATACACATTTTCAAATACACATATAACCAAATATTTTCACAAATCTTGCTTGTAAACAATTCATCTATTCTTCAGCGTATTAACTCTAGACTACAAGCCACTGGTCACTATTGTTAAAACCGTTACAGGGTGATCAAGGATCACAGGGAAATATATTGATAATAATCTCTCTTATGCTAATGAGCTAAATTATTTCTACAATTAGGGGTACATTTAGCCAAATGTCTTATGAAATACGAGAACTGAAACCATAGTCGTGACGCCACGTCACGCCACTGCTTGAGAATATTATACATTTAATAAACAAAGAATAGAACTGTTTTGAGATTTTTTTAGCAAGATATCAGCAAGACTGTATTTCATACATTTATGTAACACGAGAAGAGAATAAGATAGTAATCGATGATATAGGCCTATAAGTTTTGTCATAGACTATATATTGGTTTTGTTTTAGAGTTTGTATATTATATTAAGGCGTAAAGCCATAAATACAACACCAGATATTATAATCGATTACCCAGACACAGACACACTTTAACACATGCATAGATCACACATACTCACAAACACTATAAGGTTACACTCTATAAACAATTAGATTTTATGTTATAAATAAACCTATCAAATGTCACATCAGCCATATGAAAGCTACCCACACCCACACACACCCGCACACTCCACCGACACACTCAGACGTAGCTTTTTTTTTGTACAAGTGAAACAATTTGTGTAAAGCATTAGATAATTATTTACATTTTAGTTTAACTCTATTCTAATAATGTGGAGTCCCTACTCTCGACCTAATATTCACAACAGGGGAAGACATATCGATGCTGTTGACATTGTGTTTCTGTAGATCTGCCACAGTAAGACACCTTTGTGTGTGTGTGTTTAGAGTAGGCATTGTTCTAGAGGTGTAAAATGAGCCTGTGTATCTCACAGGAATCAGAGCCTTAAAATCTCTTGGTAAACGTACATTTGTGTGTACTGCGACGACTTATTCCTCTCAACGCTTGTTTCACGACGCCTAAAAGCGCTTTAAGGACGCTGTAAGTTCTTTCTATTAACACCCAAGTGTTATTTTGATGCTAAACCGCCAAGATTTGTAAAGTGTTATTTTGATGCTAAACCGCCAAGATTTGTAAAGGGTTATTTTGATGCTAAACCGCCAACATTTGTAAAGTGTTATTTTGATGCTAAACCGCCCAAGATTTGTAAAGTGTTATTTCGATGCTAAACCGCCAAGATTTGTAAAGTGTTATTTTGATGCTAAACCGCCAAGATTTGTAAAGTGTTATTTTGATGCTAAACCGCCAACATTTGTAAAGTGTTATTTTGATGCTAAACCGCCAACATTTGTAAAGTGTTATTTTGATGCTAACTGCCAAGATTTGTAAAGTGTTATTTTGATGCTTAACCGCCAACATTTGTAAAGTGTTATTTTGATGCTAAATCGCCAAGATTTGTAAAGTGTTATTTTGATGCTAAACCGCCAACATTTGTAAAGTGTTATTTTGATGCTAAACCGCCCAAGATTTGTAAAGTGTTATTTCGATGCTAAACCGCCAAGATTTGTAAAGTGTTATTTTGATGCTAAACCGCCAAGATTTGTAAAGTGTCATTTTGATGCTAAACCGCCAACATTTGTAAAGTGTTATTTTGATGCTAACTGCCAAGATTTGTAAAGTGTTATTTTGATGCTAAACTGCCAAGATTTGTAAAGTGTTATTTTGATGCTAAACCGCCAAGATTTGTTAAGTGTTATTTTGATGCTAAACCGCCCACATTTGTAAAGTGTTATTTTGATGCTAACTGCCAAGATTTGTAAAGTGTTATTTTGATGCTAAACCGCCAAGATTCGTAAAGTGTTATTTTGATGCTAAACCGCCAAAATTTGTAAAGTGTTATTTTGATGCTAAACCGCCAAGATTTGTAAAGTGTTATTTTGATGCTAAACCGCCAAGATTTGTAAAGTGTTATTTTGATGCTAAACCGCCAAGATTTGTAAAGTCTTATTTTGATGCTAAACCGCCCAAGATTTGTAAAGTGTTATTTCGATGCTAAACCGCCAAGATTTGTAAAGTGTTATTTTGATGCTTAACCGCCAAGATTTGTAAAGTGTCATATTGATGTTAAACCGCCAACATTTGTAAAGTGTTATTTTGATGCTAACTGCCAAGATTTGTAAAGTGTTATTTTGATGCTAAACCGCCCAAGATTTGTAAAGTGTTATTTTGATGCTAAACCGCCAAGATTTGTTAAGTGTTATTTTGATGCTAAACCGCCCACATTTGTAAAGTGTTATTTTGATGCTAACTGCCAAGATTTGTAAAGTGTTATTTTGATGCTAAACTGCCAAGATTTGTAAAGTGTTATTTTGATGCTAAACCGCCAAGATTTGTTAAGTGTTATTTTGATGCTAAACCGCCCACATTTGTAAAGTGTTATTTTGATGCTAAACCGCCAAGATTTGTAAAGTGTTATTTTGATGCTAAACCGCCCACATTTGTAAAGTGTTATTTTGATGCTAACTGCCAAGATTTGTAAAGTGTTATTTTGATGCTAAACCGCCAAGATTTGTAAAGGGTTATTTTGATGCTAAACCGCCAAGATTTGTAAAGTGTTATTTTGATGCTAAACCGCCAAGATTTGTAAAGTGTTATTTCGATGCTAAACCGCCAAGATTTGTAAAGTGTTATTTTGATGCTAAACCGCCAAGATTTGTAAAGTGTCATTTTGATGCTAAACCGCCAACATTTGTAAAGTGTTATTTTGATGCTAACTGCCAAGATTTGTAAAGTGTTATTTTGATGCTAAACTGCCAAGATTTGTAAAGTGTTATTTTGATGCTAAACCGCCAAGATTTGTTAAGTGTTATTTTGATGCTAAACCGCCCACATTTGTAAAGTGTTATTTTGATGCTAACTGCCAAGATTTGTAAAGTGTTATTTTGATGCTAAACCGCCAAGATTTGTAAAGTGTTATTTTGATGCTAAACCGCCAAGATTTGTAAAGTGTTATTTTGATGCTAAACCGCCAAGATTTGTAAAGTGTTATTTTGATGCTAAACCGCCAAGATTTGTAAAGTGTTATTTTGATGCTAAACCGCCAAGATTTGTAAAGTGTTATTTTGATGCTAAACCGCCAAGATTTGTAAAGTGATCGATACGCCATTCAAACAGAACGTAAGTTAAGTCTTTATTAAGTTTGTATGCAGGCCGCAGAGCTGCAAGACGGCCGATGGGGCTGGAATGGCCTCACAGTGCGAAGAACAGCAGACAATATCGCAGAACAAACCTTAGACTGGAACCCACAGGGGAAGAAAAGGATGGAAGATCAAAGCAAAGATGGAGGAGATCAGTAGACCTAGAAGCAAAGACTGCAGGATGGGCGACGGAGGTGGATCCAACGGATGGGTGAAGTATTGTAGCGGCCCTAAGCTCCACTGGAAGTGAAAAAGACTTATAAAGTAAATCAAGTAAGCCATGATGGTACAGAAGGGATCATTAGCGAAATACGCTAATAATACACACACACTCGCGCGCGCTAAACCATGATTAGCATTCAGTATAATGTACTACTACTAAACTTGACATTTAGTGACATTTAAAGAGATACAACATACACTTGTGAAAGTAATCGTACTGTTATCCACTATAAAGTAAACCCAAGCAGTAAACTTGTAGTGTCTATGTAGTGAGACTCCCACAAGGGAGGCTATATCTCTCTTGAATCTAGCTGGGGAGAGTTACGCTTAAATTTATGGCGGGGTACTTGAGTACTTCAGACTGGCGCTGTACAGAACAATAACGTCCAATTGTTTTCTTTCATGAGCTCAAATAAACGTTTAGGAAAATTTATACGCACCACTCCTAAAACACAGAAAAAGTCCATATATGGAATCTCTGACAGCATCGTTTTTTTCATGTTTGTCTATTATATTTTCATTTTTATTGCGAACTGGATTTCATTTATTTTCTAGATATGCTGAAATATATCTCTCATGGATGCATTTTAAAAATAAAAATAAAATATGAGAGTAGCATGAAACAAATTTTAAACATTTTATTTTGTTATATTAAATCAAAAAATTCATTACAAAGTTTATATTCATTCTGTTTGTCAGTGAGATTTATAACAAACGAATATTCTAATTTGATTAGAGTAACATCATTAGTAAAATCACTAAAATTAGAGACACTTCAGGAGAGAAGAATAAAAAGTAAAGTAGCTATAATACATTAAACACTAAACCAGAAATTTCAAATAGAAAAACAATAAAATACGCAGAAAGACACAAAGATAGATGCATATTTCTTATTTTGTTTGTTAGAACAAATTCGTACAAGTGCTCCTTCTCCCTTAGTGCCATTAGAGAATGGAATGGGTTGCCTGAATCAGCCAGGACAAACAACGCCTTAGCAGAGTTTAAGTCATTGAATAACATGCATGACTAGATCGACACATGAAATGCGTGGGACGTAATTATCTTCTTTTTTGAAGTAACGTCATTGTCTATAATATATAAGATAAGATACCCATTCTCGGATTAAGTTAAACTTGACACAATTATTTATTCTACATTACAAAACATGAATCAATAAATACACACACACACACACGGATACAGATGTTCCGAGTTCCTTGTAAAACATATTTGATAATCACAACGATCTAAGGATAATCACAATGATCTAAGGATAATCACAATGATCTAAGGATAATCCCTCACATTCACTGTGACAATTGTCTAGATCTAGAGGAGAATTAGATTACAGATCTAGACCTAGATTAAAGAAAACTCTATCTGGACCGAAACAAATGTATGCACCAAAAAAGTGCTTAAAGTGGAAGGAATTATACTTTAATACTTTAGACATTTAAATGTCGGCTTCAAAAAACATTATGTCGAATAAAAAAAATCATTTTCGGTCAATTTTACCGCTAAGATTTCGATCTTGAAAATGTCTTAGTTGTTCAAGGCTTTGTATAGATGTACACTTTGCAACTTCTCTAGTGACTATAGTACCTCTCACACAGACAGTGCAGACATCTCATTGACTCTAGGTCATTTTTAAATTAGATTTTGGTGACACCTTGAGATACTGGACCATTTGGTTTCCTTTAATCCTCGAATTCTTCTGTGAAAAAGGTAGCGGGTGTAAACCAATGTTCTGAACGGCCAATAACTGTAGTCTAAATGTTGATGGTGTAACGCACAGATATCAACTTTCAGCACCTGTCAACGTGAAGTTTATTATTTCTAGATCAAATCTATACGCAGCTCTTTTAGTTGCTGTCTTGTGTTCTTGTCACTACTCAATAGTTCATTTAAATTTTGTTCAATTTGGTCCAAGCAAGTCCCTCTTTGTTTTCCTTCTCTCTCTCTCTCTCTCTCTGTCTCTGTCTGTCTGTCTGTCTCTCTCTCTCTCTGTCTCTCTCTAGTAGATTTGATCCCTCTCATGCACTTTCTTTCCACACGTTCTCTCTCTCCTTATATTTCTATTCCTTCTCTCACCCTCCCTGCCTATGTGTACTTCTATCTATCGCTATATATGTATGTATGTATATATATGTAAGTGTGTGTGTGTATGTATGTATGTATGTATATATGTAAATGTGTGTGTATGTATGTATGTATGTATGTATATATGTAAGTGTGTGTGTGTATGTATGTGTGTATGTATGTGTGAATGTATATATGTAAGTGTGTGTGTGTATGTATGTAAATGTGTGTATGTATGTATGTATGAATGTATGTATGTATATATGTATGTGTGTGTATGTATGTGTGTATGTATGTGTGTGTGTATGTATGTATGTATGTATGTATGTATGTATGTATGTATGTGTGTGTGTGTGTATGTCTGTGTATGTCTGTCTGTCTGTCTGTCTGTCTGTCTGTCTGTATGTATGTATGTATGTATCTATCTATCTATCTATCTATCTATCTATCTATCTATCTATCTATCTATCTATCTATCTATCTATCTATCTATCTATCTATGTAGTGTATATATATATATATATATATATATATATATATCCTCTCTCTCTTTCTCTCTCTCTCTCTCTCTATTACTTAATCCTTCTCTCTCTCTCTCTTTTCTCTGATATGGACAAAAAAAAATCCAATCCTATCAATAAAGTCAAGTAGTTTGTATCGATCCCAGTTATCTCGATAGATTTGTTGACTGGGGGCTGCCAATCCATGTCGGGTCAATACGCTGTAAGTAAATACTTGTAATACAGGTATGTCCTACAGAAACATTCCATGACTTCATAATCCAACAATAGGGAACAAAAACATATTGAATCTACGAATTGGACCTTATACCAGGTTATGTTGTTTTCAGTTAGGTGAGATCACTTACTTATTTTAATTTTTTTTTTATTTCTTTACTAATTAACATGTTGATATTTAAAACCTGTATATTTTATTTTATTTATTTCAATCCATGTCAGTATGGTAGCTGAGTGGTAAAGAGGTTAGCTTCCGATCCGCAAGGTGACTGGTTCGAATCCTGGTGAAGACTGGGTATGTTTAAATTTCGGGATCTTTAGGGCGCCTCTGAGTCAACCCATCTGTAATGTGTACCTGACATTATTTGGGGAAAGAGAAAAGGTTGGTCGTTGTGCTGGCCACATGACACCCTCGTTAACCGTGGGCAACAGAAACAGATGATCTTTATATCCTCTGTCCTATAGACCTTATTTTGTATATTTTCTATTGACTTTTGTTTTAAGTATACTATAAGATCTACTTTTGTTACTGCTGTTAAATGACAATATCAAGTTAGTTCAAAAATCTTGCACTACACGAAATTAGTAAATATTTTAAATTTATTTGAATAAAGAATTGTAATAAATAAATAGGTCAGCATGCAGATCTCTGATCATATCCTTTGACCATTTTTGTTATAATCACTTTAATGAAATAAATTATGACTTTAAACTATAAAAAAAGCTATAGGCTATAAACTTCGAAGGCTATCCAATTAAAATTACTTCGATGCAGTCTCAAGAATATTCAGAATGAAGTGGAGAATAAATCTATTTTTTACTGTTCCTCTTATCATCTTGCTAACTCATCGTGGAAAAACATGGAACCTGCCTTCATACGGATTTCGAAGGCGGCTCTAACGATTTTTCAAGAAATTTAATAGTTTATATACACTTATTGGAACATCAACTCGAGCTAATTGACCACACAGGGAGGGCTCTGGTTGACCGTAATTGTTTGAAATTTAATAATCTAGACATTCAATTTTGTATGTGGCTAACGATTTTTCAAGAAATTTAACAGTTTATATACACTTATTGGAACATCAACTCGAGCTAATTGACCACACAGGGAAGGCTCTAGTTTGACCGTAATTGTTTGAAATGTAATAATCTAGACATTCAATTTTGTATGCTCTGGTAATGTCTCTTATTATGAATTAAAAGTTAGTTAAATAAATAGATTTTGTGCAACTTTTTCTAGGTCTGGATCTATATGTCTATCATTTTATATTTATGTTTATATATATATTCGCTTTATCAGGATATTTTGTCCGGTTAGTAGGTAGTCGTTAGTTAGTTCGAGCAAAGTAATTAGCGTTACAAAACTTCATCAGCTCTATAAACGAGGCATTGTCTTTTTTTAAACTTTTATTTTCATGTTACTCGTGTCAGTGTAAGATGATGACTTATGTAGGCTTAGAGGCTATATATCTTTAGTCCCTTAAAGGTGAGGTCTGAGATTATGTTTTGTTTACAGGCTCGTGTAGTGTAATGTTAAACAAATCTATCTTGTTTGACACGAATAGCCTACATGTTTTGTGTAAGAACACAAAACAAGAGTTTCTGTTATAATCAACACAATAAAATGCATAGCCTGGAGTGTACAGATTAAGGAAGAGTGTTATGTGTCACATGGCAACGCAAACCCTGCAGTCACTTGCATAGTTTGACGTTTGAGGCAAAGGTGTTTCAGGACCTTGACAAAAAATAATCTCTATTAATTTATTTTTTTTACAAATAATACAAAGTTTTCTAGAGAACATTACAAAATTGTTCCTTAAAGAATATTTTTAAAATATGTTACTCGTATCGAACTAATATTAGTCCAATAGCAGTTTGAACTGCCAAAGACATCTAGATATATAATCTAGATCTCAACAGTTCTTTTGAACTTTTTTCCCGACTAGAATGTTTTTATGAAACTGGTATTTTATTCTGTTTAAGACCACTGAGGCAAAACATTTGTATTCCCTGACACACACACACACACACACACACACACACACACACACAAATGGAATCAATAAACGAAACAATAGTTAAGACTTTAGAATAGATTTACATTAACAAAGAACTGCTTGAATTTATTTCAGATGATGTAATTTGTGAAGCCTGAGACAGCAGACATTCCAAGACTTACACAGTGGCTGGTGCTGTAGCTCCTCGAGTATTGTAACAGAGGGCCTGTTAAATTAAATCAGTTGATCCTTTGAGAAAAGTACTGTTCAGCTCACATGGTAGCCTAGATCTAGACCTAGACCATATACTTGTTGCAATTTCTTTGTCGTCTGCTACTAGGCCTACACAGTTCATCATGGAGATCACTTGGGCACAATGTCTGAATCATCAGAAAGAGAATCTAATTAGCAACAATATAAACAATACTTAACGTAAATATAAACAATACTTAAAGTAAATATAAACAATACTTAAAGTAAATATAAACAATACTTAGAGTAAAAAAATCCTAGTAATAAGCATACGGTGTAGACTTCCACGGTATAAGTTAACTTTCTCGTTAACTATGTCACTGACATATATCTTTTTTGTGCAAGTTCCAAAAATAAAACATCAATAGGTTACTAGAATTTCATGTTGGATAAGCAAATATTTACTGTCCACGATCTGCTCCCAAACATAGTCAAGGAGAGTGCAGACAGTTTCTGATCTTGCTGAGTATTAAAGAAAGAAGTTCTATAAACTTGACTGGAAATTGGATACCTCCTGATTCATGTACGTTTAGATTAGTGTGTGATTTAAAGTGGTTGAAATGGCAGCAACTAACATAACAGACACCCCAACGCTGTCGTCTGCAGCAGAACCAGGCCTACAGACGGCTCTGACAGTCTTCTCTGCAGTCGGGCTGGTAGGCTGTATCGTTTGCTTGGCCAGCAAGCTGCTGCTGAAATTCATCATTCCTATCGCCTGGAAATGTTGTCTGATATGCCAGGATGTGGCATTTATGTCATTGAGTTTGGGACTTCTGTTGACGTCGTGCTACATTGGAGGTGCTAGTCAGGCTACCTGTCGGACTGGGGGTGAGTTTATTTGTTTAAATTACTCTTGTAGTCTTTTCTTTAGAATGTATTGAATTAAAATCCATTAAGTTGAAAAATCAGGAGCTGGTGACCCTTGGGCAGCTTGCGTCACACAGTGCTACCTCCAGGCAGAACATGCGAAAGCTGCAATAGAGAGGAGGAGGGAATTGCTGTGTGAGTGACATCGTTCCGACCATAAATAAGGCCCAGGCTTTCATCTCGTTTTCCCAAAGCCCTAACTTTAAAAATATGAGGACAGAAATGCCTCTAGAGACTAGGGATCCACATTCACACGAAAAGGTGTTCTTCGAGGTAAACCATAGTCGTTTTACGAGGTAAACTATAGTCGTTTTACGAGATGAACAATAGTCGTTTTACGAGATGAACCATAGTCATTATACGAGATGAACCATAGTCGTTTTACGAGATGAACAATAGTCGTTTTACGAGATGAACCATAGTTGTTTTACGAGATGAACCATAGTCGTTTTACGAGATGAACCAAAGTCGTTCTACGACTCAAAGAGGCCAACAGTTTAAAAAAAAGACTTCAGGTTTTGAGACAAAGTGATGTCGCCCATTGTATTCAATTTAATCTTTGGTGCTTTACATTTCTTAGTGTCTTTTATTTCTACTCAAACTTCATCTTTACCTGTCCCTTAGTCTGTTGGACCGTTGGGGCAGGGTACAGGAAGTGTTGACCATCTCTCTATATTAATGTCAATTGTTAGAAAGCAAATCTCCTTCTCTGACAGGTCCGTCTGTTTCTTGATATTGTCCTCCTCCGGTTCTCCCTGGTGCCCTTCAGAAAAAGTCTTTGCGAGCCTTGTGGATCTATGGCCGTACAGTTTGAGCTTGCTCTCTTTTGACAATGACCAGAAGTTCATCGTGGGGTCTCACTGTGATCCTAACCAGCAGTTTTCTCATTTGTTGATGTTAGTAGTAGGAAACGCATGTTATTTTCTTTATCCCAAAATTGGTGTAAAATAAAGAATTGATATCAACTTTGTTTAAAAAAAAGGTAGGTTTCAATATTTTCTGCACCGATTGCAGCTGCTATGAAATACAAACTATCAACCACCCCAACCCCAATCTTACCTCCCTCGATACATAATAGGTGTGTATGGAGGGGGTGGGGTGGGCGAAAGTGTTGCCTACGTGATTGTATTGTTTGATCGGCGGACATTGTTATTACATAATGAGACATTGTTATTACATAATGAGACATTGTTATTACATAATGAGACATTGTTATTACATAATGAGACATTGTTATTACATAATGAGACATTGTTATTACATAATGAGACATTGTTATTACATAATGAGACATTGTTATTACATAATGAGACATTGTTATTACATAATGAGACATTGTTATTACATAATGAGACATTGTTACTACATAATGAGACATTGTTACTACATAATGAGACATTGTTATTACATAATGAGACATTGTTATTACATAATGAGACATTGTTATTACATAATGAGACATTGTTATTACATAATGAGACATTGTTATTACATAATGAGACATTGTTATTACATAATGAGACATTGTTACTACATAATGAGGCATTGTTATTACATAATGAGACATTGTTATTACATAATGAGACATTGTTATTACATAATGAGACATTGCTATTACATAATGAGACATTGTTATTATATAATGAGACATTATTATTACATAATGAGACATTGTTATTACATAATGAATATTCATAGTATTCATTGAAGTGATGTTGATGAAGATAAGGTTCACAGTGTGTCTGGACTAATCATTTAATTATAGATAGATAGATAGATAGATAGATAGATAGATAGATAGATAGATAGATAGATAGATAGATAGATAGACTGATTGATAGATAGAAAGATAAATAGATAGATAGATAGATAGATAGATAGATAGATAAATAGATAGATAGATAGATAGATAGATAGATAGATAGATAGATAGATAGATAGATAGATAGACAGATAGATAGATAGATAGATAGATAGATAGATAGACAGATAGATAGACAGATAGATAGATAGATAGATAGATAGATAGATAGACAGATAGATAGATAGATAGATATTTCTGTGAAATTATAAAACTATTTTTTTAAATTGTTATAACGATAACAAACAAGGAAGACAATTAAAAATGCTTTAAAAAATTACAAAGTTTATATGATGCAAAATTGTATCAATTAGTTTGGGTTAGTTATGTTATTAAATTTGTAAGTGTCTGATAGATCTCTAGACTAACAACAATAAATCTGAGCGATTAGAAATATTTTTAACAATTGTTTTTGTTTAGCGCAATTTCATGCTTTTAGCTTTCTCAGTACGCTATGATCACTTGTCTGGACCAAATGATTAAAAGGAGGGGGGGGGAGGAAAGAGGAGGTATCTGGGTGATCGCTTTTTAAATGGATTTAAGAAAATAAAAGGTGAACGACCTAAATTCTTAACTTTTCTCTTTACAAAGTCTTAAGGGAACTAATTAACTTATAACACTTTGTCAGTCAAGTAATAATTCTTTCCCTTGTTCGAGATACTAAACAAAATAATTAATTATCAACAGTTAATTAACTAATTGATTATTTTTTATTACTTTTTTATGAAATGTAATTACGGAAGATGTTTAAATTATCTATACGAGTATTAGTAAATATCAACTTGTGACATTTTTCAATAATATAAAAAGAAAAAAAGAAAATAATAATGAATGACAGATAAAATGCGAAACAATGTGCATGTACTTTCCTAATATAGTTTTTCTTTACAGTATACTATTGTCAGGCACTTCCTTATACTAGGTAACGAAATAATCTATCTACATATCATTGTACGAATATCATGTGTCTAATCATGCAATAGGTTGATCAGGTGACATATGAGTATCGCTAGTTTAATCGAGATACAATGAACAAGGACTGATTGAAGTAATTTGATCATCACCAAACTACTGTCAGAGTCAGGCACTACTATTACTTAACACTACCCGTCTGCGCCACGTTACCAGTTTACTGGGTTACGTCCCTTATGGATCACGCCGACCCCACACTGCTAAAGGTTAATTTGACCGTCGAAAAACTCAAAAGCATGAACTGAAGTTTGTATTCCTTTTATTTCTGCATCTTTGAGCTTCATGTCTAGACTGTTTATTAATTCTTTTGTTCCCTGGTTTCGCTTTATAAAAAAAAATGTACTGGGCAGCTAGCACATTCACCACGGCTGATTTCGTGACTCGCCATCATCAATATCCCCTGTAGATGTTTCTTTTATTATTGCACCTTCCTGTTACCGTTAGTCCTGAGTTCAAGTCTGGTTATAATGAGCCTCTTGATGCTATTGATTCACTAAAGTTCACATGAGAATAAAATGATGACTGATGGGATTGAATTATTGAGCACGTGATCATTATTTATACAATTTTAAAAAATGTGTTTTAAAATGTCAAGATATATACAATACGTCACGTGACCGGCAATGCAATGTATACGGGTATTTAAGCCAAACTTTCATTTAAAGAATCCTATGTGACAACTGGTTAGGCCGTAACTGATTTTCATTTTCCAAAAACGAAATTTGAAAAAATACAATAAATTATAAACAATATTTTTTTTAAAAGTGATATCTCTCTATACTGCAAAATGTATTTCCCCTTTTCAATAATTGGTTAATTATTTTTTTAATTCATGTGTTACCATCGACAATCAGGACCGGCCTTATGTAATTGAAGGCCCTAGAGGAAGAGAATAGGGTAGCCCCAACTGAAATAGAAAAACAAAAAATTAAGACCTAAAAAATTTCTATAGAATTATAAACTGTCCTGTATCTATATCTAAATCAACAAATAAGTTAAAAAGTCATGTAGCGCCGATAATTAATTACATAGAAGTTCATGCAGTGGCGTGCAGCGTTAGTCCCCAAAAAGTCTCAAATAATATTATTGTAAATCTGGTGGTGACACAGATGGGGGTACTGCTGTGTGTTTTTAGCCTACCCAAAACGCCACAGTCCAACGCAGGACGAGCGGTCAACCGTGACCAGTGACAGTACATGCCAGTTACGCACGCAAGTCACGGCGAAAGTGATCAACTGGAGTGTTCAAGAAGGTTCGAAGCCAGTAGAGACACTATATAAGAGAGAGTGTGTCAGAATCACTTCACGTTACCTCGCTATGTGACCAGTATGAGGCGAGAACCAGCACGGTATGTGAAGTCAGGCAGAGCAGAGACTAGGTTTTTGTAAAGACAGTGTTAATGTTGTTGTCAATTGCGATGTATTTGGAATTAAACTGACTGATACTTTGGAGCCCTGAGTTCGTTGTGTCGTGTGGTGCAGTTTAAAGAGAGCCTGGATAGTAGGAGAGAGACGTAACAAAATGTATTTCTTTAGCGGCCGCCATGAGATGAAAAGGGGGCGCGGTGGCTGAGTGGTAAAGCGCTCAGCTTCCGAACCTGATGTCCTGAGTTCGAATCTCGGTGAAAACTGGGATTTTGAGTTTCGGAATTTTTAGGGCGCCCCTGAGTCCACCCAACTCTAATGGGTACCTGACATTAGTTGAGAAAAGTAAAGTTGGTTGGTCGTTGTGTTGGCCACATGACAGCCTGCTCGTTAACCGTTGGCCACAGAAACAGATGACCTTAACATCATCTGCCCCATAGATCGCTAGGTCTGAAAAAAAAATTTACTTTATTTTACTTGCTGTTACATGAGATAAAAGCCGCTATTAGTTTTGTGTCGTCTGTCTGTCACATTTAGATCGAAAAACAAGAAAAGTTATTGAAAAGATAGTTATCTTTTGGGGCAAAAATAAATAAAGAAATAAAGAAATTGAAGTCAGAAATAAGTCTCCATTCAAGTGAAAAATAACGCTAAATAATTCTTTAAAATTGTATTTTTTGGAGTACTCAAGACAATCAAAACGTGCTTGAATATTTAATGTTCATGATAGATCTGAACGGGGCCGCATCTGAGTTTGTATGATAACACAAACTCTCTTATTAATCTTGTGTTGTTTTTTTTCTATTTGTGGCTTTTTGTGAAGCAATTAAATCATTTTCAATACAATATCTGTGTGTTTACATTCTCACAATCTTGTGTTTTAATGTCTGAGTACGTTAAATGTCAATGCCATGATCTAGTCGAAGTGGTTTTTTATTTATATATTTAAGCCTTAAGTCCTTTTTGTCTTTCCTATTCAGTTAAACTGCAATTGTTGTTGTCGACGTCTTTATTTGCTACTATCTTAGGACATAACAAAAAAAGACAAATTGGCAGTTTTTTTGTTTTGTTCTCAATGTTGTTATAAAAATGCTTTCATTATTAGGCTATTATTGAAGTCTTTGTGCAGGCTTAGCTCACTCTATCGACTTTTTCAAGTATTGGCTGATAGCCTTATTGGTTTTTTACATAGTGTTCCTTCATGGCATTTGATTGTTTCCTTATCACATAAACACACACACATACACTTGAAACGAAAGAAAATGTTTTCTTTATTTTGTTTTGCAGGGTTTTTTATTGTGTTTGGCGTCCTTGACCTCGCGTCATCCTTGAGCTTTATGGGTATAACAATTCTTCTGATCCAGAATCCTTCTAAGATGTCTCACCTATCAACCTTTAGGTAATTGTATAATTGTTCATTAGTAGTCAAAGTACATTGTACAAGCACAATGAAAGCTTTCATATTTCACTACCTACATCACTTCACTACCTACATCATTTCACTACCTACATCATTTCACTACATACAACACTTCACTACCTACATCATTTCACTACCTACATCACTTCACTACCAACATCATTTTACTACCTACATCATTTCACTACCTACATCATTTCACTACCTACATTATTTCAATACCTACATCATTTCACTACCTACATCATGTCACTACCTACATCATCTCAGTACCTACATCACTTCACTACCTACATCATCTCACTACATACATCATTTCACTACCTACATCATCTCACTACCTACATTATCTCACTACCTTCATCATTTCACTACCTACATCACTTCACTACCTACATCATTTCAATACCTACATCATTTCACTACCTATATCATGTCACTACCTACATCATCTCACTACTTACATGATTTCAATACATACACCATTTCACTACCTACAACATTTCAGTACCTATATCATCCTACTACCTACATCATATCACTACCTACATCATCTCACTACCTACATCATCTCACTACCTACATCATCTCACTACCTACAACATTTCACTACCTACAACATTTCACTACCTACAACATTTCAGTACCTACATCATTTCAGTACCTACATCATTCCACTACCTACATCATTTCAGTACCTACATCATTTCACTACCTACATCATTTCAGTACCTACATCTTCTCACTACCTACATTATCTCACTACCTTCATCATTTCACTACCTACATCACTTCACTACCTACATCATTTCAATACCTACATCATCTCACTACCTACATCATCTCACTACCTACATCATATCACTACCTACATCATTTCACTACCTACATCATCTCACTACCTACATCATCTCACTACCTACATCATCTCACTACCTACATCATCTCACTACTTACATCACTTCACTACCTACAACATTTCACTACCTACAACATTTCACTACCTACAACATTTCAGTACCTACATCATTTCAGTACCTACATCATTCCACTACCTACATCATTTCAGTACCTACATCATTCCACTACCTACAACATTTCAGTACCTACATCATTTCACTACCTACTTCATTTCACTACCTACAACATTTCACTACTTACATCACTTCACTACCTACAACATTTCACTACCTACAACATTTCAGTACCTACATCCTTTCAGTACCTACATCATTCCACTACCTACAACATTTCAGTACCTACAATATTTCAAAACCTACAACATTTCACTATCTACATCACTTCACTACCTACAACATTTCACTACCTACAACATTTCAGTACCTACATCATTTCACTACCTACTTCATTTCACTACCTACAACATTTCACTACCTACATCACTTCACTACCTACAACATTTCACTACCTACATCACTTCACTACCTACAACATTTCAGTACCTACATCATTGCACTACCTACATCACTTCACTACCTTCAACATTTCAGTACCTATAACATTTCAGTACCTACATCATTTCACTACCTACATCACTTCACTACCTACAACATTTCAGTACCTACATCATTGCACTACCTACATCACTTCACTACCTTCAACATTTCAGTACCTACATCACCTCACTACCTTCAACATTTCTTGGCAGAATATAAGTCATTGATTAGCATGCATGACTAGATTGACCTAGCAAAACGCGTAGGACGTAATCATCTTTCTGCTAGACATGTTTAGTTATTTATTAATTAAAAATAAACATAAAAAAACTTTTTGTAAGAAAAAATCCGTTACTGAGGATTGAACTCTAAACTTTTGGTATGAAAAGCCAATGTTCTATGCAAGTGCCATATTACAACCAATGTTACCGAAATTCGAAGTTATTTATATGTACTTTGAATTAAATTAGTTTCTGTAACATAAATCTACAATTGTTAATTCAGTTCTTCGTAAACTTTATATGAACTAAAACATTTTATATGTTTTAAAATATTATTAGCAAAAAGAACGATCATTTTCTACATTTAAAAATAGATTATATCTTTTCCAACAGTTATCTTCCTTTGAAGAAATGACCTTTCGGTTTTTTTTATTTTCGTAGTACAACGACATAGAGAACTCTTTAGCTGTTTGAATAACAGAATTTATATATTTACATCGAATTTACTGAGCGCCTCAAGGGAGCACGGAAAAGCATTCTCCTAGGTACCCCCCTCCCAACTGGTCCACAACTGAGATTGGACCAAAGCGCTCTGAGCATACTATAAGCATGAAAGTAACGCTATATAATTGCCATAATTTATTTATAAAATGTAATGATAAAATTGTTGCGTGTCTTGCAGATGGGGAGTCTATCTGGCCATGGTACTCCCTCAGAAAGTGGTGATTCTGATTCTGTCTGCCCTGCCTGTTCTACCCATTGACTACTTCGACCAGTCAACGCCCTATCCACTTGCATGTTTCCCAGTGCGGCAGGTAACTTATGCGATAGTCCTCTAGGAATAAAACTAACAATAACACTTTTGTTGGACAGAAGCCCTAACAAGCAAGAAAAACATAACAAATACTTTAAACAAAAATATAGCTGATATTTAACTCTTTCCCTCCTAACTGACGATACCAGCGTTGAGTCCATCAGAATGTGGTAAATAATTACGGAGAGGAAAGAGTTAATGTAATTGTATCAGTTAGTTTGGATCAGCCATGTACAGATGACCAGTTGTGAAAGGGGGAGGGAAGGGGTATCTTGGTGAATGTTTACATGATCTTTTTTTTTTTAAATGTATAAAAAATGTTCACTAAGGTCTCGAGATTCCTCAAGGGGACTCATTCAACTTATACCATCACATGTGTGAAGTACGATTTCTTTCCCTTGTTCAAGATACCAAACACAAATAATTAATTACCAATAGTTAACTAACTAATTGGTTTATTTTTTAATTGATTCTTGCGTTGTCAGCTAAATGAAATGAGTGTGCAAAATTTCAGCTTAATCCGAGATTAGGTGTGTGAGAAATAATGTGTACAAACTTTTTACCAGACGACAGATACAGTAAGTTGAAATCAGCTTTGTAAAGAAAAGAAGTGAGGTTTCGAGGCGCGGGGCAAACATTCACTTTGGTCTGTTGGAGATTTTCCTACATGTAGACAAGCATTTAGGTACATCCGGTGTACAGACTATTTAGAAAGCGTTAAAATTCAGACACAAAAAGTGAATATGAAATGTTCAGAGAAAACCCAAGACATTTATTTCCATACTTAAAAAACAACCAAGACATTCTTAAGGAAAAACGAAACATTTTTTGTTTATACTCTACAGAAAAATGAAGACAACAAGGTTTATTTCCATTCTCTAAGAAAACCGAGAAATTTTTATAGTCTGAAAAAAAAATGGTATTGTCTTCATAAAGACATCGATAACAGAGACACCTATTTTATAAATATTTTCTGATATCTATAACGATAGTAATAACAAGCAAAATAAATAAAAACGCAAATTAAAAAAACAACAACAAAGGTTATCCAAGGGGAAGAGCTCCGCACTTACAATTGTATCTTTCAATAATGTAGAAGTTATTTCCTTTAGTTGATACCAAACGAAATAATTTATTACCAATAATTAGTTTACTATTTCAGTAATTATTTAATTGATTCATGTTTTGTATGGGACAAGATGTATAATTGTTTATAGTTTCAACTTGATCCAAGAATGTAATAAACGTAAATAGATCAAAAAGCTAAAGAATCTCATTGAAATGTAAATAGATCAAAAAGCTAAAGAATCTCATTGAAATGTAAAAAGATCAAAAAGCTAAAGAATCTCATTGAAATGTAAATAGATCAAAAAGCTAAAGAATCTCATTGAAATGTAAAAAGATCAAAAAGCTAAAGAATCTCATTGAAATGTAAATAGATCAAAAAGCTAAAGAATCTCATTGAAATGTAAATAGATCAAAAAGCTAAAGAATCTCATTGAAATGTAAAAAGATCAAAAAGCTAAAGAATCTCATTGAAATGTAAAAAGACCAAAAAGCTAAAGAATCTCATTGAAATGTAAAAAGATCAAAAAGCTAAAGAATCTCATTGAAATGTAAAAAGATCAAAAAGCTAAAGAATCTCATTGAAATGTAAATAGATCAAAAAGCTAAAGAATCTCATTGAAATGTAAATAGATCAAAAAGCTAAAGAATCTCATTGAAATGTAAAAAGATCAAAAAGCTAAAGAATCTCATTGAAATGTAAAAAGACCAAAAAGCTAAAGAATCTCATTGAAATGTAAAAAGATCAAAAAGCTAAAGAATCTCATTGAAATGTAAAAAGATCAAAAAGCTAAAGAATCTCATTGAAATGTAAAAAGATCAAAAAGCTAAAGAATCTCATTGAAATGTAAATAGACCAAAAAGCTAAAGAATCTCATTGAAATGTAAAAAGATCAAAAAGCTAAAGAATCTCATTGAAATGTAAATAGACCAAAAAGCTAAAGAATCTCATTGAAATGTAAAAAGATCAAAAAGCTAAAGAATCTCATTGAAATGTAAATAGACCAAAAAGCTAAAGAATCTCATTGAAATGTAAAAAGATCAAAAAGCTAAAGAATCTCATTGAAATGTAAAAAGACCAAAAGCTAAAGAATCTCATTCAATATAATAGTCAAATATTTTAGTTCGCGTTCTTCTTGTTCTCACAGTTCCACTAGAATTATTGTTTCCTCTTTCACATTTAGGAAGGCGGCAAGGGAGCAACGTTCGGCGCCATCTTATTTTTCATCATGTGGGTCATACTGGCCACCTCCTTCATCCTGTGTGTCGTAGTAGCGGTTCGTTTCTGGGCCGGGCCTGGCACCAGAGTCCACGCTTCATCGCCAAGTCTCTGGCAGCTGCAGAAGGTCAGACTTTGTCAGTTTTAGGTCATGTGTCAAGCTGAACAGTTCGAGGAAGTCTTCGAACTAAGAAAAACAGAAATACAAACTTTACTGTTTCTTGGTTTTGACGCTGATAAAATTACAAAAGAATAAATGTCTTTCTTTAACATTCTATTTTTATTGTAACCACGAGATTTATTATTATTATATTATTATTTTCATTATTGCTATTATTATTGTTATTATTAAAAAAGTGAAACAAAAAGTTAAAATACCATTTACAGACATTGAAGATCTATTGGGAAGTTAATGTAAAGGTCATCTGTTTCTATTGTGGATGGCTAACGAGGATACCATGTGGTCAGCACAACAACCACTTTTACTTTCCCCCAACTAATGTCAGGTTCCCATTACAGTTGGGCAGACTAGAAGCATCCTAAAAAAAATAAATCCCGAAATTCAAATTCCCAGTCTTCACTGAGATTCGAACCCTGGACCCCTCAGTTTGGAAGCAAATACCACTCACGTCCCTTCAACTTCATTATTACTCTCATTAATACTATTGTTAATTCTTTCATTAATATTTATCTCAGGACGTAAGGGATGACGAACTATTAAATGTACAAAGTGTGTCTTCTTTTATTATAAATAACTATCATAAGTTTCAACCAATCACAACTGCTGTAACTTTTTCCTCTTCTGCAGCTGGAGCAGGGGCGTACGTTACACAAGTTTACATTGGTGGAGTTGGCCATGGTCGTTTTGTTGGTCTTCTTGCTGACCGTGGTGGTCTACAGCAACAAGGGGCTGGTCAGCACACCGCAGTGGGTGGCCCTTTTGACCGTCCTCTTTCTGGTCATCGTGCACGTCATCATGTCCATTGTGCAGCTGACCATGTGGAGTAGCCTGTGCTGCGACCAAACAGGACAGAAGAAAGAACCTCATCATAGACTGAAGCAACTGGAGCTGATTAAAACAGAGGTTAGTCTGAATGTGTATAAGGGACAGCTGATGAAAAACAGAGGTTAGTCTGGATGTGTATTAGAGACAGCTGATAAAAAGAGACAGGGGCGTAGCTATGAATTTTTCATTATTTGGGGGCCCGGGGGCTTGACCTCTTTGGGGTCCCAGATTATTGCGCAATATTTAATATTTAATTTAAAAAACACTCGTTTGGAACCCCCCCCCTTTCAAGTGGGGGCCCGGGGGGATTTTCCAATTTTCCCCCCTCATGACCCCACCCTAGCTAGGCCACTGAAAACAAAGGTCAGTCTGGATGTGTATTTTGGAAAGCTTATAGACAGGATAATATTAGAGAATTGAATCATAAATGTTAATCTTAGTAACATACTATCTGTTTAAAATTTAAATTTTCGAGGTCCGGTATACTTTCTTAAAAAAAAAAGTACACAGAAAAAGAAGAGAGAGCGAGACAGCGATACAGAGAAATGTGGGTACAATGTAATAGAATGTGAAGGAAAACCTAAGAAAAAGGGAAATAAAAAAAGACAATTGGGAGAGGTTTTGAGTTAAGTAGACAAAATTAGCAATGTCAAGGATGCGAAATGGAAAGATAATTGTTGCCAACTTAAGAGTAGCGGTGACCTCATACCAACCCTCTTGTATTACTACTAATTAGATAGCTGCTTATCTGTTTATATACACGTTTTTAGGCGCGCCACTTGCGCCACTGTCAGAGAGCGTACATCTCCTACGTCTGCCTACCCACCTTGTTGATGTTATTGGATGTTCTGAATAATTGAACATCTGAATCTGCAGTGTTAAAAAAGTACTTAAAAATTATCCTATACCTTTAAAACTACATAGCTTTTTAACACTTTCTACATTCTGTACACAAGATACACCAATAAATATCTGATTTGACCTCATAGAGTGGCATCTATAATTGTGTGAACAGGGAAATATTACTTGAAACAAAAAATCGTTAAATGTATATCTATAGATATAAAATAAGATAAGAAATCAAGTGTTAATAGATAGCATTATATGAATTGTGTCCAAGCAAGTATTGGGTATACCAGTGTTTACGTTAGGGAACAGAAAGACAAAATGTAAAGTAAAAAGTACATGGTCAGTTTACAGGTCCAAAGTTTTTCTTGACTGATGAGTGGATGACTGTGATGTGATGTGATGGATGGTCGTTAACGAGCATGATCTACGTGTGTAGATGAGTGATGGATAGATGGATGGATGGATGGATGGATGGATGGATGAAACGTTGTATAGTATGCATGGCTGGATTGATATGTTACTAGGTGGATAAAAGGACGAGGAAGGATGGATGGGTATGTGGATGTGGATCAACCAGACCTAAACATAAATGTCTGCATACGTGCACTTTAGGATTGGCTTTTATCATTTGAATCGTCTCGTTGATGATTAAATATAAAATTTAAAAAATTGATGATTAATAACATAAAAGATTTGATGATTCCACATAACATAAAAGATTTGATGATTCAACATAACATAAAAGATTTGATGATTCAAGATAACAAAAAAGATTTGATTTGACATAAAAGATTTGATGATTCCACATAACATAAAAGATTTGATGATTCAAGATAACAAAAAAGATTTGATTTGACATAAAAGATTTGATGATTCAACATAACATAAAAGATTTGATGATTCAAGATAACAAAAAAGATTTGATTTGACATAAAAGATTTGATGATTCAACATAACATAAAAGATTTGATGATTCAACATAACATAAAAGATTTGATCATTAAAACAACCGTCATTAGAGTATATTGCTGATCATGTTTGCATTGTATATCTGATTTTTTTTTTTTTGCAACTATGCTCCTAAGGGCCCAGGTAGAGTGAGATTAAAAGCAAGCTGGGCTGCAGGAAAAGGGGTCTGGAAGCAGGGCCTCCTCAAAGTTTACGGCCCTGAGCATATCAAGGCTTGGGCCCAGGAAATTGTGGTGCTCGGTCTTCTGAGGAAGTCTCACAGTGCCAGTGTCCTTCAGTGTCTGTGGACCAGCAACTCTAACCCTTACTATGAGACCATGACCCTCATTAGTGGCAACATAGTGGCCAGTGACTCCAGGTACTTACAGTCTTTTTATTTTGGTATAGCTATCAACTCCAGGTGACATTTTATTGGGTGTAGCTATCAACTCCAGGTGACATTTTATTGGGTGTAGCTATCAACTCCAGGTGACATTTTATTGGATGTAGCTATCAACTCCAGGTGACATTTTATTGGGTGTAGCTATCAACTCCAGGTGACATTTTATTGGGTGTAGCTATCAACTCCAGGTGGCTTTTTATTGGGTGTAGCCATCGACTTTGGGGATTTTATTTAAGTATAGTCAGGTCATTTTTATTTACTGTAGCCAGTTACTTGAGATGACTTACCATTTAGTGTAGCCACTAACTCCAGGTGAATATTTTATTAGGTGTAGCTATCGACTCCAGGGGAGTTTTTAAAATGTAGCCAGTGATTCCAAGGGAATTTATTTAATGTAGCCATTGACTCAAGGTGAGTTCATTAAATACAGCTAGGGACTCCAAGGTCACCTTCTATTGAGTGTAATCTGTGTGACTCCAAGTGACCTTCTATTGAGTATAATCTGTATGACTTCAGTTGACCTTCTATTGAGGGTAATGTGTGACTCCAGGTGGCCTTCTATGAGTGTAATCTGTGTGACTCCAGATGACCTTCTAATGAGGGTAATGTGTTTGACTCTAGGTGATGTTAAATAATTCAGTTATCAGTCAAATCCTGTTCAGGTTCGCCCACATTGCGCAGTATTCCCTTCAAAGTAGTCATCACTTGCCTAATGATTGCGAGTCTTCTCTAAATCCAATGAACAATTGTGAAGAAGTTTTCACCTGGTTTCTGTTTTTCTTTGGTACTGTTTTCTTCTATTGTTAGCAACGTGTCTTATACTAATATACAAACACTTTCATCTATACTATATATATATCTTATCTTCTTATCTTATATAATACAGACGTTACTTCAAAAAAAGAAGATGATTACGTCCTGCGCGTCATGCATTCAGTCATGCATATTAACCAATGACTTAAATTCTGCCAAGTCACTGATTTTCCTGGCTGGCTCAGGCAACCCATTGCATTCTCTAATAGGGAAGAAGGAGTATTTATTTGTACAAATTTGTCCTAGCATATGGGATGAGGAATATGCCTTTATTTTTGTGTCTTTCTGAGTATCTTATTGAACCTCATATTTGCATTTGAAGATTATGGTTCAGTGTTTTATGTTTAATTACTACTTTACTTTGTTAAGTCTTCTGTCCTGAAGGCTTTCTAAATTTAGTGATTTAACTAAAGGTGTTACTCTAGTCAAGTGTGAATATTCGTATGTTATATATATATATATGTAAGAGTACTGTTTTAAACCTACATTTTGTGTTCGTAGATTAACCTGCCTGGAGCTAACGTCAAGTGGAACTCTTCAGGATTTGTTAAAAAAGATGGAGTCACCGCTCCCCGATCAGTGCCAAAGAACAATCATGCATGACATAGCTGAAGGATTGTCCTATTTACACGGACAGAACGTCTTACACAGAAACTTGACGTCAGCGGCTGTCTATCTGAAAGGTTCCGTGCAGGTAAATGCCGTACGTTTTTTCCCGTTCTTCGCCAGTGTAGACAGAGGAGAATCGAGTTTGTACACATTTTAAACTGATTGTATATTTGCGAGGCGCTTTAAAATACGTAATCATAAATGCAGTTCATTACTTTATGAACACTTAAGTTTAATAACACCAGACTTTCTTAGTCACAAGGATAATTAAAATAATGTTTTAAATTCATGGTATGCATTGGGGGAGGGGAGGGGTAAATATAAACTTTGGTCTGTAATATTGGAGTGAACCCTGTGGTATGACATTCACAAATTTTGTTGTAATATTTTGTAATATATCATGAGCTTTAGTAAAACTAATTGCCTTCAGAATAATAAAGATATTATTAATTGAAATTATTATTATTATTATTCTATTTTTTAATGTAAAGCACTTAAACTAAAAAAAAACACAATAGAGCTGCAACATATATTGATTGCTTTTTCACTCTCACTACCTCGATCACTAATATGCAACGGTGACTTCCCCTCCCCTAATATGTAGAGATATAACAATCAAAAGACATTTAACTTAGCACAATATACTAAACATTTTTAAAATTGTTTTGAGCTTTGACCTCTGTTACCAAATATCATTAAATTAACAGTAGGTTATTTCTATCCTTATCATTGTCTTGATTTGTGTATTTCTGTCCTCAGCAGTGTCTTGTCATGAGGGCCGCTGTGGGAGATTTTGAAGACGCTCAGATTTACGGAACTTTCCTGACTGGATCATCCAACAACAGCACAGTCAGCAGGAAACGCTTCTTGTATCCCGACATCAGAGCTTACGCCTTGGTGGGCATAGAAATGCTAGCGAGAGTCTGTGAGTGCAAACAGAAATATAAAAAGCCGAACCAATCCAGAAACCCAGCATGGGCTTCACCATCCATCAACAAATCTTTCGGACGCCCATATCCTGATGCAGCTTCCCATTCTCGTGGTTTTCAGGATTCCCTCTTGGTGGCTAACAGCTCTGCTCACAAATCAAAATCACAGTTACGTCATATCCAGGCTAATGAAAAATTGTCACCCGGCCATTTCGTGGCAAAACAAAGTTCTGATACTTTCAAGTACGATTCACAGAAAAGTAAAGAAAGCGCTTCTCTGCATATCGAGGTGGCTGAAGACTCTTCGAGAGGGTTTAGTATCGATCAAAACTGGAAACTTCAAGCTCGATCTAATGACCTGGATATGAGCTCTGATTGGAGAGAACAAGAAATGTTTAACCAATCACCATCAGCTGGGGATAGCACGCAACAAGGGGAAGTAGATCAAAGAGCTCCTGGGATAACGCTGGTAAAAGAGGCTGACAAAAGTTCCGTGTTCCATCACCACAGTGATGTGACCAACGATGCTGAGGTCATCGAAGAGGATCGCTTTGGCCACGGTCAGCATTACGTGCGTAGAAACGGTCCGTATAACCAAGCTGGCTACATCACTTCGAAAACAGACGACGGAAGAGAAATATTTATTCCGGCAAAGTTCAGAACCAAGAAATCTAGCGCTGCGTCAAGCTCCGGCTACGGCAGTGGTGGCGGTAGTACATCTATCTCTACCTTAGAGAAGCCAAACTTTCAAGGGGTGAAACAAGTGTACAGGTCAGGCGGACTGGCTCAGCCCCAGGAAACAGAAGTGCTTGATGCTCTGCCAGGCATGACTGAAAGCTCCAGGCGCGGTGATGCTCTCTTAGACGAACTGTTCAAAGCTAAAAAAGACGCAGAAATACAGCTGCTCTTGGAAAGTTATGATGAGCGCGTCAGACGAGGAGAGCTTGGCGCCAACATTTCCGAAGTGCCTTACGGAATCGTCTTTAAGAAGCCGAACACTGTAACATTGCCGGAACTTCCTAACTACTTGGAGCATTCACGTCTACAAGAAAAACAAGCTCAGGAAATCAGCGTGTCTTCTCTTAGACCAGCATCGGCTTCTACAGCACTAGCAAATCAAGCGGATACAGAGAGGCCGTCGAGTGCTGGGAAGGTATCGTCAACGGTCTGGAACCCTAGGTCTTCAATAAAACGAACAAAAGCTAGAACAGCTCTCAAAAAAGCTTTGAACAATAAGGAGGTCACATCTATATCGCACCTGCAGACAGTCGCTACAGTTCGTGGTGCACGAGCCAAAGATATTGAGATGAAATATGCTAAGCTAGAAGAAACACAACAAACAGTCACATCAAAACTCAACATTAAGCACGAAACAAAAACTCCTTTATTTAATAACTCACAGGCAACGATGCCACCAAATAAAAACAAAGACATCATTCCAACACAAGCCAAAGTTGATCTTAGCATTAACACCTCCCAGATTCCAGCGACATCGACGCAGTCTGCGCATGGAAGAAAGTCTGTCTCTAAGAAACGTTCAACAAAGTCACGTCCAGCGCCTGAGCCTCCCGTTAAACACCCGACACAGCCTCCGCAACCACATCTGGACAGTGTAATTACTACATCCTCCAACGTTGAAAGAATGTCTAGTTTCAACAGCTACGACATGTCCCCTATAAACAATGACCAATCGTCTACCTCAGGGGATGCAGGCTCAACAGAAACAGAGTCGTCTGTACAGGGTGGTGTTTACGTACGAGAACAGACCAGCGTGGAGAAAATCGAATCGGACATGAATGACATTATCAACAGCAGCACGCTGGATATATCATCCAAGAAACTACCACCGGGAGCCAAACTCATAGACAGCGGATTCGACAGCGCCTCAGTGTCGAGTGAAGAGTCGTGTCTATGTGCGGCTGCTGCATTGCAGGTCGTGGATGAAGGCTCGTGTTCCGGACCATCTGAAGCTTTCTCTCAAAGCACTACATGCAGTTGCGCATGCAGCAACTGTCTTGGAAGCTCGCAGAGAAACAAGAACAGCTCCAGCTGGACCGGAAGTCAAGACTCTGAATCGTGGAGCAACAGTAACTCTTTCTCCTCATATGACGTCAACATGCACAGGCGAAAACTGCCAAGAAGCAAGTGTGATTCACCAGGGTGTGTTCTGGCCCCGGATGAACAGTATCCCTCCCCTGCACACAGAAGCCACTCGTTCCAGCACCGAGGATCTTACGTACTAAAGAGAAACCATAGGCGCCTGGCTCACACAAGGGAACACTACACAAGCAGTTCCAGCGAGGCCAGCAGTGCTGCTTCTCGTCGTTACAGAGAACTGTTGAAAAAAGGTGTAGCTTTTAGGGTATCGGTCATCCCTGGCGAATCACAGGGCGATCAGCCGCCAGGAAGACCACCACTGTTAAGTCCTCTAGCGGAACATTTGAACATTGACACTGCAAACAATGGGTTTGAGGACGACAGTGAAGAAGATAATGACGAGGAGGCCAACATCCAGAGGTTGTCTCCCATTCCGTCATTAGAAGATATTATCAAAGAAATACCCGATGAGACAGGGAAATTTTCCGATGAATCAAGAGCGTTTTTGAATCGTCCAGACTCCGAACTTTCCCTTAAAGCCCTCCAAGCAGTTTTGTCACGACACGGCTCTGCCTCTGAGCCTAAAACTAGATTACCAAAAGAACTTATGATTGACAGAATATTCACACACCAGGGGCCGCCTCTCAACATGCCATCAAACTTTGGTTTGCGCGGCACTCAGGACGTGGACGACTCAGTGATAAAGGAAGTAGCAATGCTGCCCAGCCAAGAAGAAGTTGAAGACACGAAAGACGTGGTGGGCTTGTTGTCAGGCATGGACGGGAGACACATTCGATATTGCCACAGCATAAGTTCAAGGGTTTCCATCGTCAGGATGAGTGACCTACTTCCTGCCAACAATCAGACTTTTGACAAGCTGGTGACCAGGTTAAAGAATACCGGAAGTGTCAGTACAACAGGAAGTCAGGTAAATATTTTTTTTTAACATTTTCTATCTATTTCTACTTTTAATTTACATTTTCGTCATAGCAATAATAACAACAAAAAAAAAAAGCACACATGAAACATTTTTTGGACAACTTTTCATTATCCTGTCGAGCTCGTAATAAGCTCGTGCTTCGTAAGCACTCATGTTATTAAAATTTTTATAAGATCATTTCATTAATAATAGAATTATTTTTAAATAGAGGGACTTCTTATGGTCCGACAACTACGCTGGGCAGGGCACGTATCCCGTATGGTAGACGAACGTATGCCAAAGGCAGTCTTTTTTGGTGAGCTAAAAGGTGGTCGACGTATCAGAAGCGCCCCACGGAAACGCTTACCAGCTTAGGCGTCAACTTTCCTTGGCTGACATAGAAGAGAGCACCTGGTTGCATGCGGCGTCGGAACGAGACAGCTGGAGGTCACTCACGAAGGCCGCGGGATACACATTTGAGACCAAAAGAAAATCTGCTGCCGAGGACAAACGCAGACGACGAAAAGAAAATCTAAATCGACCACCTGTGGACAATGGTTATGCTTGCCCTGGATGTGGCAAAATATGCAGGTCACAGCTGGGGCTGCGCAGCCACGGGAAATACTGTATTCCTCATTAATCTTCGGACTCGAAGAAAAGCCTTATTATTATTATTTTTAAACTATGTTATATGGGTTATGGGACTCAGGGGAATTAACAATTACATTGTAATTTTCTTATTACTTAGTATCAGTAATACCCCTTCCGCACATGACCACCTCCATGAAAGGTAAGCCTAAACGTTTAATATTATATTTCAAATTTAAGTAGGAATTAATTTTTTTCAGGTCACTTTTTTTTTTACTTTGGCCAATCGACAATCATTATTTTGAAATCTTTTGAATTAGATGCATTCGAATCCAGCTATGTTTGATGGTGGGCTTGTGTTGTTCTATTGTTGTTCATTGGCCTCCTTCAGTCGTAGAACGACTATGGTTCATCTCAGAGCACACTTCCTCATGTGGCTGTGGAGCCCTATTTTGGAGAGACACTCCCGTCCACAGATAGCGCAGGTTAAGGTGGCTTTTGCTTCGGTGGTAGAGGAGCTGGCCGTTTTTCGGATTGTACGTTTTTCTTCCTGAGCTGAGATCCATGTACTTTCACTGCCCATAGCTTTGTATGATCGGTTGCGATCTAGAGTTAATGTGTCCTGAATACGGATAGGCCTTTACGTATATGATATAAAATAGGTCTACTCTTAAGGAATTAGAAGACTGTAGTTTGCTTTACTTTTTTCTTATTTATTAAACTCAAACCACCCATGGTCACGCTCATGGAATTGAATTCAATTGATGACTGCAGTTTACTTTATTCTTTCTGTGTTTTGTTTTTATTGAAAAGGTGTTTTTTTTAAACCTCACCCCCCCCCCCACCACATTTGTTGGCATGGCTGGTAAAAGTGAGGGTTTAACATTAGAATCTCCCCTCCAGTGAAAAGAAATAAAGAAAAACAACAGTCAGAAAATTTCGAACCCCCCCCCCCCCACCTCTTTCGGCTTCACGCATGGTTTGTACTATAACATTGTGATGTCAAAATGATTATATATATATATATATATATATTTCTTTTTCAGATATTGGATTTGATGCGCGTGTGCTGGTTGAACGAGGCTCCGCCTACAACGACAACTCTTGTGGGACAGCTCACGGATCCTATAACAGAGACAGAATTGTGAAGCCAAGGGCATGATACACACTACAAGACTGCTAATCAGCTGACAAATGTTGAAAGTGCCCTTGCACGCCATCAGCAGGCGTGGTGATGACCTTGTAACTTGCCGTACTTTCTGTTTACTGAAGTCTCGCTTCCCGAAAGTTGGCTGGATAACATACAAAAGAATGGACCAGCCACTCTCTCTTGATATCCTGTTAAGAACAGCTGCTGACCGGGAAAAAGTGGAGGGATTTGGTTACTCGAACTTACAGACACAGCAACCCAACGATAAAAGTCAAGGGATAGATGAGAGAGAGAAAGCAAGAAATGCGTTCTAAGTTAAGAATCTAGGTCAGTCATGGTCAATGCACACTTGGTGAGACACTTCAGCTAAGTAGACAATGGTAGAGATCAACACTTTGTTGTCATTGGCAGAAATAGCCACTTCCTGTTTGACTTCCGCTGCTCTCAGGGGAAGAAATACCTTTCTAAAGACAGCACAGGACGAGTTGTCTCGGGGAAAAGGATCCACAAGAATTTCTCAACCCAACGCACGCGGACGTAACCTCTTTGCACCAAGCATGGAGACCAGCTCTTGGAAGTAGATCTATATAGGATAGTACCAGTACTGAACGCTGTGAGGCAATGAGACGTCTCGTTTAAATTTCAGTAGATGAAAACAGTATACTCAAGTCTGGCTCTGTCTCACTTTCAAACGCCTTTTGTGGAGCGATGTTAGTGATGTGTACATGTCCTGCGGACATAACATAATTATATCATGCAAACCACAATAAAACACAAATGTGGTTTCATGTAGAGTTCGCCTTTCAATGACTCTCCTTATTAGAAAGATAGAAAAATGAAGCTCACATTCCATCCCATATCATATGTGTTGCTGATTGGATAGGATGCAGCTCTAGCACATCGATACAGACATAAACATAAAGGACACAAAAAAAAAAAAGAACTAAAAAGTCGTAAGTCATGATTTAAACAAGAGTTATCTCTCTTTGAAATACATATAGAAAAGTATATACCCGAAATTGCAGATAATAAGATTTACATTTATAAAGATTGAGAGTTATGTCTCTATGGTGTCAGCTCATCATTATGTTGTTTTCTCCACGAAAGACATCAAATGTCACAATATTTCTGTGTTGGGTCATTGTGTCATGAAATAATAAGTTCCATTTAGAGTAGAGAATGTAAATTACATTCCTATTACATTCCTAGACATACAAGACTGACACTGTTCGCATATGAAATACATAACACTTAGGCAATATAATTATCAACTATTGTCTGTATGGTGTTAGCATACATTTTCTTTTATAAGTATGTTAGAGTGTTTAAATCAATGTAAGTGGTCTTTCATGCTAATGTTGAAGTGTTTGTAAATAATATAAAGTAGATAGTATCACATTGCAAAATTGTCTGAGTGTTCGTTTGACCTGACTGACAAATAGAATGATCATTGAATGACTGCATTTTGTTTTGACATATTGCAAAATGTATAGATGGCATAGACGTTGTGTACTTTACGGAACCTTTGTTATTATGTATTTCTGTATTCAATGGGGGTTGTTCCGTATCTCTGACCGGCTCTGACCTACTTTAAGCTAAGTCACGTGGTTAAGACCAATGGCTGTATCTTTCTAGATGAAGATCTACATCTAGTACTAGGCCTAGGGTTCTAGAAGATCTACATAGACTATCATAAGTTTTACATGTTTTTTTATTGGATGGTCCTTCAAAATTAAAGTTAAGGATAATCTGCTTCCTAGTCTACCCCCCCCCCGCCCACACACACACACACAGAACGACGTGGGATGGCAGCGGGCAAGGTATGAACCCTTTACCATCGAGACAACTGAACGACTGTCCAGCATATCTCACTAACAGGCACACCATTTTCAAATAGTAAATTATTGTAATATAATTTTGTAAATTAAAGATTTTAAAATGTGTAGATGTACACCATTTTCCCATTGAAATAGGAATGAAATGAACGAGGCCGTGGAAGAAATACGGAACAGCTCCATTCCTTTGCATTATTATTTATTCTACGTGTAAACATAAATAAGCTAAATATTTAACCCAATACTCCCCAAGCAATATTGTTTATGCCTTAGACTTCAAACTTGTCATTTAATTGTTTACACAAACATATTATATAAAAAATATTTATATTTACAAAACTTGTTATTATTCAATAATTATATTATACATTAAAAAAAAAATTTTCTGCTTATTTTATGTTTACTACAAATGCAGTGAAATATCAACTAAGACAACTACGATATCAAGCACCATATATTTTATTTTATTTGATATGGTTAAAAGCTTAGCACATGTTCGGCTTACATCTCATGAGTGTGTGTCCAGGCGGGATCTATCGTCATAGACCTGAGCACTGACCTGTGAGGTGGTAATCTATGGTCAGTGTGGAACAATAGCTCGTTGCCATGTCATAGGTCAGTGTTCAGACCTACGATTAGTCTCGGTCCAGGCACTGATGTGAAAGTTCTGAGATCTAGTCGAAGATCTAGCGGCAAACAAAACGAGACAACACGCTTAAGAGAAGATAACCCTGAAATCGAGGAACCAGCTAATACTTCACTCAAGTTACATTTTGTACAGATTTGAGAGGTCAGTGTCTGTGATCGTATCCCTCCCTACAGAATGTGTTACAGAGATGGGTAAAGTATGTCAGTGTTACAATAATGAGCAGAGAAAGTGTGTTACAGAGATGGGTAAAGTATGTCAGTGTTACAATAATGAGCAGAGAAAGTGTGTTACAGAGATGGGTAAAGTATGTCAGTGTTACAATAATGAGCAGAGAAAGTGTGTTACAGAGATGGGTAAAGTATGTCAGTGTTACAATAATGAGCAGAGAAAGTGTGTTACAGAGATGGGTAAAGTATGTCAGTGTTACAATAATGAGCAGAGAAAGTGTGTTACAGAGATGGGTAAAGTATGTCAGTGTTACAATAATGAGCAGAGAAAGTGTGTTACAGAGATGGGTAAAGTATGTCAGTGTTACAATAATGAGCAGAGAAAGTGTGTTACAGAGATGGGTAAAGTATGTCAGTGTTACAATAATGAGCAGAGAAAGTGTGTTACAGAGATGGGTAAAGTATGTCAGTGTTACAATAATGAGCAGAGAAAGTGTGTTACAGAGATGGGTAAAGTATGTCAGTGTTACAATAATGAGCAGAGAAAGTGTGTTACAGAGATGGGTAAAGTATGTCAGTGTTACAATAATGAGCAGAGAAAGTGTGTTACAGAGATGGGTAAAGTATGTCAGTGTTACAATAATGAGCAGAGAAAGTGTGTTACAGAGATGGGTAAAGTATGTCAGTGTTACAATAATGAGCAGAGAAAGTGTGTTACAGAGATGGGTAAAGTATGTCAGTGTTACAATAATGAGCAGAGAAAGTGTGTTACAGAGATGGGTAAAGTATGTCAGTGTTACAATAATGAGCAGAGAAAGTGTGTTACAGAGATGGGTAAAGTATGTCAGTGTTACAATAATGAGCAGAGAAAGTGTGTTACAGAGATGGGTAAAGTATGTCAGTGTTACAATAATGAGCAGAGAAAGTGTGTTACAGAGATGGGTAAAGTATGTCAGTGTTACAATAATGAGCAGAGAAAGTGTGTTACAGAGATGGGTAAAGTATGTCAGTGTTACAATAATGAGCAGAGAAAGTGTGTTACAGAGATGGGTAAAGTATGTCAGTGTTACAATAATGAGCAGAGAAAGTGTGTTACAGAGATGGGTAAAGTATGTCAGTGTTACAATAATGAGCAGAGAAAGTGTGTTACAGAGATGGGTAAAGTATGTCAGTGTTACAATAATGAGCAGAGAAAGTGTGTTACAGAGATGGGTAAAGTATGTCAGTGTTACAATAATGAGCAGAGAAAGTGTGTTACAGAGATGGGTAAAGTATGTCAGTGTTACAATAATGAGCAGAGAAAGTGTGTTACAGAGATGGGTAAAGTATGTCAGTGTTACAATAATGAGCAGAGAAAGTGTGTTACAGAGATGGGTAAAGTATGTCAGTGTTACAATAATGAGCAGAGAAAGTGTGTTACAGAGATGGGTAAAGTATGTCAGTGTTACAATAATGAGCAGAGAAAGTGTGTTACAGAGATGGGTAAAGTATGTCAGTGTTACAATAATGAGCAGAGAAAGTGTGTTACAGAGATGGGTAAAGTATGTCAGTGTTACAATAATGAGCAGAGAAAGTGTGTTACAGAGATGGGTAAAGTATGTCAGTGTTACAATAATGAGCAGAGAAAGTGTGTTACAGAGATGGGTAAAGTATGTCAGTGTTACAATAATGAGCAGAGAAAGTGTGTTACAGAGATGGGTAAAGTATGTCAGTGTTACAATAATGAGCAGAGAAAGTGTGTTACAGAGATGGGTAAAGTATGTCAGTGTTACAATAATGAGCAGAGAAAGTGTGTTACAGAGATGGGTAAAGTATGTCAGTGTTACAATAATGAGCAGAGAAAGTGTGTTACAGAGATGGGTAAAGTATGTCAGTGTTACAATAATGAGCAGAGAAAGTGTGTTACAGAGATGGGTAAAGTATGTCAGTGTTACAATAATGAGCAGAGAAAGTGTGTTACAGAGATGGGTAAAGTATGTCAGTGTTACAATAATGAGCAGAGAAAGTGTGTTACAGAGATGGGTAAAGTATGTCAGTGTTACAATAATGAGCAGAGAAAGTGTGTTACAGAGATGGGTAAAGTATGTCAGTGTTACAATAATGAGCAGAGAAAGTGTGTTACAGAGATGGGTAAAGTATGTCAGTGTTACAATAATGAGCAGAGAAAGTGTGTTACAGAGATGGGTAAAGTATGTCAGTGTTACAATAATGAGCAGAGAAAGTGTGTTACAGAGATGGGTAAAGTATGTCAGTGTTACAATAATGAGCAGAGAAAGTGTGTTACAGAGATGGGTAAAGTATGTCAGTGTTACAATAATGAGCAGAGAAAGTGTGTTACAGAGATGGGTAAAGTATGTCAGTGTTACAATAATGAGCAGAGAAAGTGTGTTACAGAGATGGGTAAAGTATGTCAGTGTTACAATAATGAGCAGAGAAAGTGTGTTACAGAGATGGGTAAAGTATGTCAGTGTTACAATAATGAGCAGAGAAAGTGTGTTACAGAGATGGGTAAAGTATGTCAGTGTTACAATAATGAGCAGAGAAAGTGTGTTACAGAGATGGGTAAAGTATGTCAGTGTTACAATAATGAGCAGAGAAAGTGTGTTACAGAGAAGTAAAAACATGATTCTCTCATTGGAAAACAACATTCAAGTGTGTCAATCTTCTTGTAGGTCACAGAGCATCTACTAAATATTTACACATTCTATTAATTTATTATAAACATCATTCATTATATATATATATATATATATATATAATAATATCTATGATGAAATTGTGTTTTTTTTTCTATCTCTCTGTGTCCATGTTACACTTATTCTCTAATAATAATAAATAATAATGTTGACAAATGCTGAAAATGTGGAGATGTGAGTGATTCAATTGAACACATAATGGCAGGATGTTCAGCCTTATCAGAATCTGCTTACCAAGTTGCAAAGTTAATACACCAACACTGGCTTTGACATAAATAATTTGATCAGTAAGGGTACTCCTCCTTATTACAAATACTCACCACAAGAGGTTCTCGAGTCTACGAATCATCTACTGTACTGGGATAGGCCTATTTTGACCAATAAAATGGTAGATTTTCATTGTCCTGATCTGCTGTTCATTGATAAAAAAGAAAAAGCCGCTACCATTATTGACATCGCCGTACCACTGTCTCGTAATTTAAGAAAAAACTGAAATGGAAAAACAAAGAAAACAAGGGAACCTAGGCTTAAAGATTAAGCGTTTATGGAAGTTATCCAAAGTAATATACCCCATTTTTATATCAACCGGGGGATAATGACAACTGACCTCAGTTACCTTCAAGGCCCGTAACATTCCTAGGAAGATTCTTGTTGCCTGTTAGAGAGCGGTACTACTGCAGGCCTGCCATATCACCAGAAAATTCCTTAGTGGAAACTGTTAAAGGGACTACAATGAGTTTTGTTTCTCTTAAACGAAACTCGACCCTGGCAGTGCCAGAGAATAAATACTCGTTCGTTTCTAATATAATCATAACTAGCTGGATATTACCCGCGGGCCTTAGTTTGTGTATCACTGATCTAGTGCATTGAATATATCTAAAATCTAAAACATGTTTCCGTATCACTTTTTAATTTTCTTAAGGAAATGAAAGTGGACTATGAAAATGGATTTACCCGTTTAGTCGACATTGGATAAACCATGGATAAACTATTGGAACCATTTCCGTCTGAAAGTGAAAGTTATATTTATTTAGTGTAGTGCCATGGGCATTCAAGGTTATAAGCCTTCAATAAGACAACCATCAATAGTAATACTAATAATAATTAAAATTAGCTGGATCTAGTGCATTGAATATATGTCAAACATGTCTCCATATCACTTTTTAATTTTCTCATGAAAATGAAAGTGGACAATGAAAATGGATTTACCCGATAAAGGATAATTGCTGTGCTTCACATGACTGGATAAACCCAGTTGCGACCTGCATAACAAGGTTGATATCTGCTAAGCACATCAGAATATAAACAATTGACCTTATTCACCAAAACGAACGGTCACGTGATAATAATGACACAACAACGGGGCATAACTGTCACGTGATAACCATTGTTGATTAAAATTAGATTGTAATTTGTATAGAAGAGGTAGGGAAACCTGTGGCACAATGTTGTTTATTTACGATTGGTGAATGAGGTCCATTAGATTTACACGATATGTGAACAGAGAAGGATTTTTGTTAAAAAAAGAAAATAAAGGAAGCAACTTGTCATGTGCAGACCTAACAGTGGGTGGGTCTATTGTTAATTTTCTGCTCAGATTGTCTCGTCGTTTTCAAAGTGTTTAAACTTTTTGTTTCTTTGGTGCCAAAAATATTTTAACGAGAAATACATTTGTGACGCGATGTTTAAATTATTAAACTGATTGACTCGTGGTTCTAATTCATGTTTTTTCATTTTTGCATGAGCTTCCGTTTTTTTACAGCTCTATTGAAAGTGTATGTCTGTTTGTGTATGTGAGAAGTCTGAGGGGAAAATCCTTACAACAAAACATAGACAACTCACATTGATTGACGGACATCATTTAAAAATAGTTGAGTCAGGCTAGACCACATAGGTCCGTGGGCTAGACCACATAAGTCGGTCGGCTAGATAGGGTTTATCTTTTATTTTGACAGGATTTTTTTTTCTTTGCACTACACTTCTCTATTTATCCATTGAACTGTCTATGGCTTGAAGTTTTATGATAATGAATTAATGATGATTGAGTTATGGACCCGGGGGTGGGGAGAGTAATACGGAGTAAGCAAACTGAAATTTATGTCTCTCATACATTAAAACCTAAATGCTACTTTGTAATAATAAAAGGTTTGATAGTATTTAATACTCAACTAACTATGACTTAAAATTACGTTGTTTACTTAAAAAAAACGGTATACCGAAGATTAAAATCAATTGCAGAATTTCACGTGACAATACAGACCCAGCTGTGACCCACATATTATGCCACGTCTAACGGAGACAAGGCTAGTTGTCTTTTTCCTTTCTTCACCTGTCTTCGGCGGCAGTTTTTCTTTGGTCTTTAGAGATATGTGCTCCGAACAATACGTATTGCCACTACACTGTCTACACTGGCATTCAACAGGACATTATTTGTAGTATTACTTATAACAAACAGAAAACTTTGATCTTGAGCTGAAACCATCATGAAGAATACTCCTTGGTCTTAAAAAGACACTGGCTGCCATTTAAAATGGAATGAAATGAACACACGAAACATTTGTGAAATTACGAAAAATAGAAATGTTTCACCTTCACCTATCCCTTAGTCTGTTGGACCGTTGGGGCACCACACGAGATTTGTCCACCGTCTTCCTCCATTCCTGTCTTTCGCCATGGACAGAACCTCTTTCATTGGCATGCCCATCGCTTTCTCTCTCTACCTCTTCTTCTTTTTTTTCCTGGTACTGTTTCCTGTATGAAGGTCTTTGCAAGCCCCGAAGACCTTGTAATATGGCCATAGAGTTTTAGTTTCCGTATTTTCACGGAAATGTTTTTACTGTCTGCATATAAACTTTGGTTTAAACTTTGTAATGCATGTTGTTGTTTCATTCTATTTTTTCAAACAGATTTATACAAATTTCAAACACCTAAATCGTTTTGTTTTCTTTTCAAACAAATACAAAATGAAATAACAGCGATTACTACCCCCCACTCTTCCAACCGTTTGGAATAAATTGTATGAATTATGTCATTTCTTATTTGTAACATTACGAATGTGGAAAACTTTAATATAGATTGTTTTGAGTAGGTTAAACAACAAAGTCTAGTCTGTGATAAACATTTTTATAGGGAGTTTATTACTACCTCATATGGAAACTGATCTATGCCTAGTTCTTGTGTTGTTGACAAAATGTTATTTGTAATTTCCATGAGTAACACATAGGTATTAGGTAGAGGGTTGATACAGATCGATACGAAGAAAAGAGGATATGTCTGATTTAGTTTGATACATAGGTGGAGGGTTGATACAGATCGATACGAAGAAAAGAGGATATGTCTGATTTAGTTTGATACATAGGTGGAGGGTTGATACAGATCGATACGAAGAAAAGAGGATATGTCTGATTTAGTTTGATACATACGTGGAGGGTTGATACAGATCGATACGAAGAAAAGAGGATATGTCTGATTTAGTTTGATACATAGGTAGAGGGTTGATAGAGATCGATACGAAGAAAAGAGGCTATGTCTGATTTAGTTTGATACATAGGTGGAGGGTTGATACAGATCGATACGAAGAAAAGAGGCTATGTCTGATTTAGTTTGATACATAGGTAGAGGGTTGATACAGATCGATACGAAGAAAAGAGGCTATGTCTGATTTAGTTTGATACATAGGTGGAGGGTTGATACAGATCGATACGAAGAAAAGAGGCTATGTCTGATTTAGTTTGATACATAGGTAGAGGGTTGATAGAGATCGATACGAAGAAAAGAGGCTATGTCTGATTTAGTTTGATACATAGGTGGAGGGTTGATAGAGATAGATACGAAGGAACCAGACTATGTCTGATACTTGTGTAATTACGCCTCATGTTAGTGACAAATATCTATCCTGTCATTTTTTTAAAAGTCAACAAACATCCTTGAGGCTGAATATTTGAATTTCAAACACTACAAAAGATGAAACGGATATTCGTGAGAAACGAATGTGTGAGAAAACGGCGGAAGTTAAATGGTTGAAGATTGTTGGCCAGAGATTGTAGGAGGGGAAAGACATTGTTTGAGGGGCATGGGCTTGTTAGAGAGAGGTGGTCTGAGTTTGTTAGAGAGAGGTGGTCTGAGTTTGTTGGAGAGAGGTGGTCTGAGTTTGTTGGAGGGAGGTGGCCAGAGTTTGTTGTAGAGATGTGGCCAGAGTTTGTTGGAGAGAGGTGGCCTGAGTTTGTTGTAGAGATGTGGCCTGAGTTTGTTGGAGAGAGGTGGCCTGAGCTTGTTGGAGAGAGGTGGCCTGAGTTTGTTGGAGAGAGGTGGCCTGAGTTTGTTGGAGAGAGGTGGCCTGAGCTTGTTGGAGAGAGGTGGTCTGAGTTTGTTGGAGAGAGGTGGTCTGAGTTTGTTGGAGAGAGGTGGCCTGAGCTTGTTGGAGAGAGGTGGCCTGAGTTTGTTGGAGAGAGGTGGCCTGAGTTTGTTGGAGAGAGGTGGCCTGAGCTTTTTGGAGAGAGGTGGCCTGAGCTTGTTGGAGAGTGAAGGCCTGAGTTTGTTGGAGAGAGGTGGCCTGAGTTTGTTGGAGAGAGGTGGCCTGAGTTTGTTGCAGAGAGGTGGCCTGAGCTTGTTGGAGAGAGGTGGCCTGAGTTTGTTGGAGAGAGGTGGCCTGAGTTTGTTGGAGAGCTTGCTAGAGTTTTTGGATTAAGATAAAGAAACATCTAGAGATCATGCCATTACTGTCACGAAGAGTAAAGATTATGATCAAGTAACGTAAAGTTTATGACAAAAAAAATGAGATTATGATCAACAAACCTAATGATTAGGATCAAGAAATATATAAAGATTATGATCAAGAAACACAAAGATTAAGATCAAGAAACATATAAAGATTAAGATCGAAAAACATAAAGATTAAGGTTAAGATCAATAAACATAAAAAGATTAGAATCAAGAAACATATATAGATAATAAAGTCTTTATTAATAGGTAAGAGATTTAGTCTCCGCCTCGGGTTTTCATACTAAATAAAATAATACAGAAAAAGAAGCAATATTAAAGTGGAACATATTTGAGTTTCGATTGAAGAGCTGCTTTTAACTTAATACAATGTTACAAAAACTATAGAACTATTCAAAGCTCTAACAGGTTACGTATTGTAACAAATGAGGAAGATACTATCAATCTGAACTAAAACAAACAATATATTGTATATTTTTTTATTAAGTTGGATTAGTTGGTAAACAAAACTATTTGGCCACAACCATAACACAGGTGGTTGTATTACAGTGGTTGTCATTCAGGATGTCAGCTAAGTGACTACAATTGACAGTTTACTTCGAAACTTCCTGGCTTTCGTTTTTATAGTCGACTGAAATATTACAATGTCACATTTCACACTCCCCCCCCCCCCCCAACCAAACAGCCACTTAGCAGAGGATGCTTTACGTCATACCGTACAATTGTTTTGTTTGTGGGCGAGTTTCCCACCAAAGTGACGTCATGGTCTGCCAGTCCAGAAAGTATTTATAAGCTTGCCTGAGTTGGTCAGTACTTCGAGGGACTACCAACATTGTATTTTTCAGTTTTCCACTGAAATCGTGTCTTACAAGGTGAAGATGTGGAAACAATCTGGCATGAAGGTTTTAAAAGACGAATTTAGTTTCTGCCAGTTGGTAAGTAGACTTCTTGTCTAGTGATTGGTATGAAAGAATGTTAAATAATTGCGAAAATTGTTATCTGACATACTATGTGTAACTTGGACTTACACTTAGGTCCTCCCTAGCCGTTCGGCACATTGGGCGGCAAGCTGTCTCAACTAAGATCTGTCACTGGCAGTGTCTGAAGCCTCCTCCCACCTGGTGCCCACTGGTCTAAGGTCCTCCATGAAAGTGTGGCGCCAACGTCATGTTCGCGCTTTCCTCGTATCGGCCTCCATGTCATTGCAACTATTGGTATGCGGAGTTCATTTTGTCGGAGAACATGTCCCGCAAACCTCATGCGACGCTCTGTCATAACCCCACTAAGTGTTCGACTCCCTGTTCGGCATAGAATTTCCTTGTTTATGTAAACCTGAGGTTAAATCAGCATTTGATCTGTGAACTCACCAACTTAATTAGTACTTTATATAGACACTTGATTTCAACCTGTCAGGTTCTTTTCTTGCCTGGCTCATTAGGGGATACACAAGAACAATTAATTAATACTAAATAAATGCCAACTTCAGCTATCCATGAAAAATAATAATAGCTTTAATATCCAATTATATACACAATAGCAGCGACACTCTCAGAAAATATTATTACACAAACACCAGTCCAGGAAGCAACTGACAAACCTTCTTGGACCGGGAACAAGACCCCACTACCTAACACACTCTCTCTCACATTCAACGAAGACTTAACCATTCAGTTCACAACACGTGCAAGACTGTTTACATTCATAACCTGGGCCTGGAAGTACATAAACAAAATGGATATAACTATCATACCAAAATATCAACAAAGTAACATATTCACTCTCGCCATACCTGCCCCTGACACAACCCACTGATAACAAGTAAACTTTTTGTTGACGTTTTGGCCACAGCGACGGCATCTTAGACAAGGGAATGGACCTTATTCACCAATCGTAAACAAACAACATTTAGTCACGTGATCTTATTGATTAAACAACGAAAAAACTGTCACGTGATAACCATCATGAATTAAACATGAGATCGTAAATTATATAGAAGAGATAGAGCACCACGTGGCTAAATGTTGTTTGTTTACGATTGGTGAATGAGGTCCATTGTCTGGCCCAAATGAAGGCTTCGTAGTTGTACAATTTATTATGTTTTTCTATCCAGACTGGAGATTGTTTCTTCTTGTAGGATAAGGTTTGTGTCCAGAAGTTTGCTGTTATCTTGTCGTAAAGAAGATATATATGCACGGAAATTAATAAAGAGTTTCCTATCACTTGCAGAACTAATCAATCGTATCTGATCTTATAGATTACAGACGTTACTTCAAACGAGAAGATGATTACGTCCTACTCGTTTCATGTGTCGATCTAGTCATGCGTGTTAATCAGGGACTTAAAACTCTGCTAACTCGTTAGTTTTCCTGGCTACTTCAGGCGACCCATTCCATTCTCTAATGGCACTAAAGAAGAAGAAAAAAAAGCACTTGTAGGAATTAGTCCTAGCATATGGAATAAGAAATGTGTCTCTAATGTGTGCTAGGACAAATTTGTACAAATACTCCTTCTTCCCTAGTGCTATTAGAGCATGGAATGGGTTGCCTGAGCTAGCCAGGAAAACCAGTGACTTGGCAGAATTTAAGTCATTGGTTAATATGCATGACTAAATGCATGACGCGTAGGACGTAATCATCTTCTTTTTTGAAGTAACGTCTGTATTATATAAGATAAGATAAGATAATCAAAATAAATAAATATAATTAGAAACTAGATCTGTTAAATTGTATGCGCGCTATTTCGTACTCAATTTCGCACATTGAAAATTGTATTTTTTCTATGTGAGAGCCATAGACATAAATAAATATAGACTGGCCGATTAAAGAGTTTCATGAAATGAAAATTTGTGACTTGCAATTTTGTGTACTTTATTATACAGCATTTATGAGCAGTATAAAAGTTAAGTATTCATATCTATTTCAGCCACACACCTATATATATATTGTAAATACGGAGGCAGTGTAGTTTTGTTTAATCTCTAAGAATGAAGATCATGCAATTTTTCATAATTCGGAAATCCGAATACAATAGATATACATGTTTTCAAGTTACATGAAGTTACTTCCTTTGGCCAGTCTATATTTATTTATGTCTATGGTGAGAGCTCAAACCTTTAAAAAAAAATGACCTCGTTTAAAAACCTTCAGATGAGATGTAAGATGTCTGCCTACTGATAAGAGAAATGTTTTTTTATAATTTCTTTCCAGTTGCTAGCTGTCGTCTGCTTATCTTTAAACCAAGTTCATGGCCAATCCGCTGACGTCATTTTTGTAGTTGATACATCTAGTTCCAATGAAGCATCGGACATCGCTTTCAACAGAACTACCACATTAATACAAGACATTGCCAATGTATTTGAGATCGGACAGGAGCCAGGCCAAACGCGCATCGGAGCCGTGACTTTCAGTGGCGAGGACGTTGGGGTAGGGTTCAGGCTCAGCTCGTGCAACAACATGGAGGACCTTCAGTTCATGGTCAGCACTATTCGCCAGCCCATCTCTCCGAGACGCAAAATCCACGCGCTGGTCAAAGTGCTGGACAATATGTTTGAAAGTCGAAACGGCGGGAGGGATGGCGTGGCACGAGTAGCTGTGGTCATCGCTTACGAGGGGGGCTCTGGTAATTTTTCGAGTGTGGTTAAGACGGCCTTGAAGTCTCTGGAAAAGGATGTAGTGGTGATTGTGGTCAATGTGGGAGAGGCTGAAGAAAGCACAGAGCTCCAGGAGGCTGCAAGCAGCAGTGAACTTTACTTTCAGCTTAATGTCTCAGACATCGAGACACTGACCATGGCAAAGACGAAAATGATACGAAACATTATTGAAGGTAAGGATTTCGTCTTTTTTTTTTCTTGTATTCTTAGAGAATACATAATAATAATAGTAATAATAATAATAATAATAAGGGCAAGGCAGCCAACACCAACATTGCATTTGAAGGCATCGAAGAACTGAACTCTGCCTCCCTTTATAAAGGTCTTGGAATAAACCAGAATACCACAATAAACCATAACAAATTAAAAGAGGACTTTCTTAGCAAATACAAGCAAAAAGTAAACAAAATTCTCAACACAAAATTACCTCATCATTGCAATTAATAGCTGGACCGTCCCAGTGCTCCTTTAGGCATCCAGAGTCATCAAATGGACTGACACTCACCTACATGACATTGACAGGCTCATGACGAAATCATTAACCAAATTTCGATGTTTGCATCCCAAGTCCTCCACCATAAGGTTATACCTGCCCAGGAAGGCTGGAGACCGTGGATTACAGAACATCTTCAAACTGTGTAAGACGCAAGTTTAATATAGTTTAATACAATCAAAACTGCACGACTCCAGCAATGAACTAGTTTCCTTCCTACGCAAATATGACTATGTTGCAACCCCTCTGAACCTAAACAATGTTGATGTTAATGTCGGTTTGGACGACGTATGGCATGAGATTCGCCAATGGGAAGAAAAAACACTCCACGGAAAATTGCCGGCTTTATTACATGGGGACAACATTGACAAGGCTGCTTCCTTAGCATGGCTCAAAGCAGGTCATCTCCACCCTGAAACTGAAGGCTTTGTAACAGTAATACAGGGCAGAGTAATTAGGACAAAAAATTACGAGAAACATATCCTAACACTCAATATTGTTGACAAATGCCGAAAATGTGGAAATGTGGGTGAGTCAACTGAACACATAATGGCGGGATGTTCAGCCCTATCGGAATCTGCTTACCTAGGTCGCCCTAACCAAGTTGCAAAGCTAATACACCAGCACTTGGCTTTGACACACAATTTGATCGGTAAGGATACTCCTCCTTATTACAAATACTCACCACAAGAGGTTCTCGAGTCTACGGATCATCTACTGTACTGGGATAGGCCTATTTTGACTGACAAAAACGGTAGATTTTAATTGCCCTGATCTGCTGCTCATAGATAAAAAAGAAAAGGCCGCTACCATTATTGATATCGCCGTACCACTATCTCATACTTTAAGAAAAAAAACTGAGATGGAATAGCAACGAAAATATGGGAACCTTGGCTTGAAGATGAAGTGTTTATGGAAATTATCTAAAACAACAATATACCCCATTGTTATATCAACCGAGGGGATAATAACAACTGACCTCACAGATACCTTCAAGGCCTTTGGTATTCCTAGAAACATTCTCGTTGCCTGTCAGAGGGCGGTACTTCTGCAGACCTGCCACACCACCAGAAAATTTCTTGATGGAAACTGATAAAGGGACTACGATGAATTTTGTTTCATCTTATGTACTGTTGTTCGTTTCTAACATAATAGTAATAATAATATTAATAATAATAATAACAATAATAATAATAATAATAATCAGACAAGTTAGTCTCTAACCCCCTTCTCTAATAAGGACCTGCTTAAAAGAAAAGAGGTTGTTGACACTTATGGAAGAAAATAAAATAAAAAAAAAACACTTTAAATCTTAAGCGACTTGTTAGCGTCCCTTAGCAGAGGTAATGAAGAAACCACCACTTCACACTGGATTCGTCATTTTCCTTGTCTGTCCACTTGTTATTTGTAGTTAGTATACTACAGCAGAACTCTCTACTAAACAAAATCACAAAAATGTATAGGCCTACAGATTGTTAGACAGTACAATCCTTTCTTTTACTAATAATTCTTCACTTGTTTTCTTTTTTTTTATTAGTTTGTAGCCGACATTATGTTGACGTCACTGTTGCCTATGACAACAATCCGCTATCTGAGCAAGACAGTCTTGACAGACTACAGCAGTTGGAGACGATTACAAATAAGCTTCAAGCTTCAGATTGCCACGCTCGCCTTCGCGTAATATCCGGTTTGGGCCCAGAGAGTTCTTCTGCGCAGAATTTAAAAGGTCAAGGCAACAGAAGGCCAAGCGTTCGCGCTGCTATCAAGAAATGGAGGAAGAAGGCGAGCAGACAGAGGCGTGCCAGTGAAGGTGGGCCAGGCCGACTCCCCGTCAGCATTCCCTCCAACGGCCAAAACAAACGACTGGTGCTGGTGTTGAGCAAGAGGCACGAATCTGAATTCAGAAGCATCGTGGGTGAGTTGGGGACTGTGATGAGTGACGGAACGAAAGTTCTGGTCGTACTTGACGGAACAGTTAGGCCCAGTTACGTCCTTGCCTGGCAGCAGGTCCTTGGATTTTCTAGGGTGATTGTCCTTAAAGATACAACACATGATATTTCTGAAGACGTAGAAGACTTTATTTGTACGATAGATGCATAGATACTACACCTGTTTTGTATTTATCAAATTATGTATATACTTTGATTTCTTTCTTTAATACCCCCGCACAACACTCGCAGACTCATAAAAAATGTATGTGGTGCAGAAAGTTATCTCTGTATTGTTTTTCACGGTTGACTGGAGTTCTATTTCTGAGTATCATAAGGAAATGGTGTGGCCTGTAAGCCTTCAATCACCCCTTTCAGAGCTATAGCTAGCTCAATATTGCTATGGATTTACAGACATTTATTTATAAACCTTTATATGTAAATACACCCCAACCCACCGGTTAGAATCGTTTTTTTTTTGCTTGAATTGCTTGACAGAAAGGTCAGGCAGGCAGTGACCCATGACTTTTAACCTTTGAGATTCGTCTGCTTACGACTAACCTACCCGCTGTAATGCGATATCTCTATGTTTAAAAAATGTATGTAATGTATCTCAGATAACTTTGATTGGGTGAACTGATCTGTGTTTATTTATTGAAAGTTTTTGTTATGGTAATGTCACGTCTACATAATGGTGTAAATTTTTTTTTGTTTTTAATTGAAACATGTGACTAGACCATTGGATGTTTGAGAATTAAAACAAGATCATAAAATGTATACTCGTGTTTTTATTATGATTTTATAGATATAAAAAAGATATACATGTTACCATTACAGTGCGAAAATTCGTTAATGTTCAGATTAACTAGGAAAATCAGTTAATGTTTCATTTTTTTCACACTACCTAGATAATGTTCAAATTACCTAGATAATGTTCACACTACCTAGATAATGTTCAAATTACCTAGATAATGTTCACACTACCTAGATAATGTTCAAATTACCTAGATAATGTTCACACTACCTAGATAATGTTCAAATTACCTAGATAATGTTCACACTACCTAGATAATGTTCAAATTACCCAGATAAAGTGTAATTCGCCTACTTAACACTCGTTAATGTGAAAAAATAAAGATGTAAATGCAAATAACCTAAATAACCCTAACCCTTAGCTCTAACACTAATCCTAATCCGGCTACAGTAAACCACACTTTTACTTATTTTTGCCACTAGATAGTAGAACTCTTTTTTTTTTTGTGTGTAAATCTAACATGATTATTTATGTATTTATTTATTTTACTATGTGTCCAGTTTTGGCCATAAAGAAAAACTTGTTTTTTTTATATTTAAAGAATAAAATAAATTACTGTATCTATAGTTTGAAAAGTTTACATTTGTATATACAGTATAATAATAAATCTTAATCGACCACCGGTGGACAATGGTTATGCTTGCCCTGATGTGGCAAAATATGTAGGTCACAGTTCGGGATGTGTAGCCATGGGAAATAATGCATTCCTCATTAATCCTCGACTCGAGGACAAGCCTTATAATAATGATAATAATAATAATAATAACGAACTTTAATAATTTAACGAAACTCGGTCCTGGCAGTGCCTGAGAATGAACATTCGTTCTTTTCTAATATAATAATAATGACAACACCACATCTATCTGCAGTTAGTGAGAGATGGTATATCTTTTTAAGCTTTAGAAATATGGTAAAATAAAACAGAGTATTTATATATGTGTTTAAAATGCATATGAAACACTTCGCTGTGACAATGTCCACTTACCAATGTCTATTATCTTATCTATTATCTTATCTATTATCTTATCTATTATCTTATCTTATACATTTCAGACGTTCCTTTAAAAGAGAAGATTATTAGGCCTATGTCCTACGCTATTAAGCGACTAACTCCGACACCTAAAGGCATATATTTATATTATATTTATATTAAATACATGCGCACCGTTACACTGCTGGTTAGGATAATATAAAAGCATCAATTAAAATCAACATTTTGTTGAAGTGGAAGGCATTGAACTTAAGTAGATGAAGAAGATTACAGAACTGATAGATTGGATAATTGTTACAAGAGATGAAGAGTAAAGAGATGTGTAAATAAATAAAAGAGATGTTGATGTGAATCTAACTGAAAGACAGAGAGATAATGAGGTGTAAAAACTGAAACAAATACATAATGGAGGAGGTTATATCAGTGAGTAAACATAAGTCAAGACAGTAACGACTAAAAGAGGAAACAAAATGTATTCTGGGAATGGAACAACGAAACAAAATGTATTGTGGGAATGGAACAACGAAACAAAATGGAATCTTTATTGAGAGAAAAAGAGTAAAAAATGTATGAAAAAGAATTTTAGCCGTCTGCTTACATTTTACCGCGCCTTCTAATTGTCTGCTTCCTGCATAGACAGTTGAATGTGTAGAAAGTATAAATATTTTTTTTTATTCAAGAACTTAAATGCGAATACATTTTTTGTTGCGTTCGAATTTGGCTGCCAAAAATTTGGAAAACATGTAGAGTTGTAGACCAATCTTCAAATACAAAAACAAAATTTAATTAAATACTCAGAAAGACACAAAGATAAAGGCACATTTCTCGTTCCATATGCTAGGACAAATTTGTACAAATACTTCTTCTTCCCTAGTGCTATTAGAGCATGGAATGAGTTGCCTGAGCTAGCCAGGAAAACCAGTGATTTGGCAGAATTTAAGTCATTGGTTAATATGCATGACTGAATGCATGACGCGTAGGACGTAATCATCTTCTTTTTTTTTGAAGTAACGTCTGTATTATATAAGATAAGATAATATAAGATAATGTGTTGGCCACAGACATCACAGAACTATAATATAATATATATAGGTCTGGGATGTAGATCTAATTTGAATGTATTTCGTACTAGCAGAAATATCCGGCGTTGCGCGTGTTTATTCTTAAAGATAAAATAAAGCCAATATAACTGAAGGGAAACTTTAAAAAAAAGAGACCCTCCCCAGGTGGCCTCCGCCATGGTTTCATGAATATTCCTACAAAGTTTCATCACGCTTAGCCAAACGGTATGGATTTCTATACTGAGCATACATACACCTTACATTCTACTTTATATGACAGCCTGCTCTGGATGTAGAAGAAGATAAAGTGGTATATATAAAATTGTCACTTTATGTGCAAAGGGAAGTAATCATGTCAAAATACAGACAATTTTAATCTTGTGTCGAGACGATACAAGAGTGAACCTCTCTTTGGATTATTAGTATATATAGTTCATCCATCGTGGTTCGAACGCTTTCTGAGAAGCTTTGAGGAGTGTCCCTAAAGCGTTTTCTTTGTCATCCTTGGGAGCGCTTTCCTTCCCTTAATTGGCCATACAGGAGTCGTTCAGGGAATCGGCGATCTTCCATTCTGCAGACATGTCCTACCCATCGCAGCTGGGACTGCATCAGGATTGTGTGGATGCTTTGCAGACCCACTCTTCGAAGGACTTGATATTTTTTCTTGCCATTTGACATTCAGTATTTTTCATAGACATGTCATGCGGAAATGGCTCAGTTTCTTTGCATATTTTCTGTACACTGTCCACGTTTCTGAGGCATAGAGCAATGTAGGGAGGATGACAGCTCGATAGATCCCTAGCTTTGTATTTGTGGTGATACCTCGTCTGTTCCAGACGTTTTTAAGACAGTCTGCCATAGGATGCACTGGCCTTGGCGATACGCAGGTCGATTTCATATCGATCTTTTCGTTTCTGGAGAGTGTGCTGCAAAGATAGGTGAATCTGTCCACTGCATTTATATCATGTCCATTTATCTTGATGCTTGGATCCGAGTAGGCTTTACCTGAAGCAGGCAAATATAAGACTTCAGTCATTAGTCAGATCTTGTAAGATACCTTTATATTCAGTGCACTCGGGGAATATTCAGTGCACTCGGGGAATATTCAGTGCACTCGGGGAATATTCAGTGCACTCGGGGAATATTCAGTGCACTCGGGGAATATTCAGTGCACTCGGGGACATCAAGGCGAATAGTTCACAGCGAGACTGAAATGAAAGCAATCGGGATGGTTGTAAAATGTTTGACATGTTTCGGATGTTCCTTCAGAGTTGAAGATAATTCGATAAATCTGAACGACAGTCCAGCGCGCAAACCGCACGACCAGGCAGCCAGATGTGTCGGTGTACTTTCACAAAAGCATCCATTTTTATTTTGCTTTCATCTTTCAAAAGGATTCCATTAACAAGGGACGTTGGCCATTGTGACCATGCCCCGATTACAAAATGATTATATGAATTATATAAATTCAAATTTATTGTACATTTTCATGCGTGGCGGAAAAACTCGTTAGACTTTGGTGTTTCTGGTGTACAAATTAAAGGCAGTTTGGATAGGCTGCTGTTGTTTCTGCACTTCTTCACCATCATTAACGGTTTGTGGACTTTTTCAATACACAGACCAAAGGTTTGGAACTCGCTACTCCACATCCACTCGGAATACACGTTTTACTACATCCGTATAAATAAATAACAACTTACCTACTCAAAACTTATTTAGATAAGTTTGCATTTTTACTAATAGTTTGTTTATTATTATTATTTTCTTGTAATGTTCTCCCAGAGCCTTGAGCCTACATCATGTTTGTTTAACAGATGTATATAAATTAAATTATTATTACGGGAATGAACCAATTCTCCATCTATGCCTTGGTCTAGCTTGGTCACAGGAAAACAAAATTGAGTATTGTCCCCTTACCATGTTAAGTTCTTCCGTTAGCAGCACACAAATGATCCAATACGAAGAAAGCATTAGAGTTTCACTCTATGACTTCAAAACCTATTTAATTAACAAAGTTACATAGACGGTTTGTGTGGAAACACAAAATTAAAATCGGCCCTCGAAGTGGTCCACCCAGGCAGGTGAAAAGGCCGATATCAATATTTTCAGGACGAATATCAGAATGAAATTCTATCAGAAGTGGTCCACCCAGGTAGGTAAAAATGCAGGCTTCAATATTTTCAGAAAGAATGAAATTCTATGCAAGGCAAATGACAGAGAAGAATGGAGAAAGAAGGTTGACAGATCTTGTGTGATGCCCCAACGGTCCAGCAAACCAAGGGATAGGTGAAAGTGATTGTGAAGTTAGATGTGAACCTGGCCTAACTGATGTTATTTAATGATTATCTGATTGATCTAATTGTTTTGCAAAAAAATCAATCTCTTATTCAAAGCCTCAAGAAAAATAAATGTACATCAAATTTTTTTTAAAATTCCTTTTACTTAGGTGTTCCTTTGTTGGGGCAGGCTTCTGCCGTTCATGCGATAATATGAAAAACTACTTATTAATTGTTGTTTTATTTTATGTTCCACTTTTATGCATACTTAATAGATTTTTTCTCTTTAAAAACATTAACATTTTAAAATTTTTTATTTTTTTTGACAAAAAATCTAAAACCTTTTGCATAAATGTCTTTAAAATATGATGGGTGGATATCTCCCTTACTAAATAGACTCCAATTCGATACTATTAATAGTGAATAGTTGTAAAAATGGTGTATTTTTTAGAAAAACTGCTAGCATATTTGATTTTAAAAATAGATTTTTCGCTTTCAGAAAAGAAAAAAGTAGACGTTGCTTCGGAACTTCTGAATGGTCTAAAATATTTTGATGTCGGATTTTTACTATCTTTTCTAGTTTACGAAATCTAAACGGAACGGACAGACAGACAGACCACACAAAACTAACAGCGTCTTTTCCCCTTTCGGATGCCCCTAAAAATAAATGGGCCACTATCTTGTGGTAATAAATGAGATTTGAGACGAAGAAAAAATCGAGTTAGAATTAAAATGTATAACACCATTCTATCATTTTTAGTTGGCAGCAGTGACATTTCATTCAGCGTCTAGGACGCTATTAATTATAGCGTTAAAATGTCCAATAGATCCCACTTAGGCTTTGACTGTAGTGACATTGTAAGGGCACAACATTGGTTAATAGGATAGAATAAAGTATGAGGTACTCTGTTGGGTATAAGCCTACCCCCCCCTTTCCCCCCCCCCCACCCCCACAGAGAGAGAGAGACAGACAGACAGACAGACAGAGTGTTTTACGACTCTAAATATATTTCTTGACGACTAGAGAGCGACGTCGTGAATAGTGAAACAGGAGAGTGCAGGCAGGTCAAAATTGTCACTCTTTCTTTCCCCTTCAATTAAGTGTGTGTGTGTGTCAGGCCTCTTTCAGTCGTAGAACGACTATGGTTCATCTCGTAAAGCGAGATGAAATCCTGGGCATTGTTTATGGTCGGAACTATATCACCCACACAGCAGTCCCCCTCCCTCTCCACGCTGCTGATTTGACCAAAGGAACGGAATATCCGATACAGTTTGGAATCAGTAGCGCCGCAGGCTCTGCCAGGATGTACCACTGTGTGCCACAATCTGCCTTTAGGGTCGCCAGCTCCTGATATTTCCTCAGGGTTGTCTCCCGAAGCCTTTCCCGTGTTTGGGTATGGCCGCAAGGCAGCTGAGGTTTGGATTCAGAGTTTTCCTTCTCCTAGATGGGTAGCCAACCGAGGCTAACGATCCCCTCCTGCCCGAAGCTTACTGGTTTAGGCGCTAGTTTTCTCGCCTTTGCCCCTTCTCCTGTCTGTACAATAAAGTAAAGGACCGGTAACTTCTTAGCAAAGTCTGACTTTATTTTTATTTAAACGTTTATCTCCCTTTGTCTTAACCTGGCATTGATAGAGAATTGCTTAATTCCCGTAATAATAATTTAAATGGGCTGCGAATATTTTACGAGGTTAAAGTTAATTTCGTTATCTAATCACATGTCTATAGAAGATTAAAGAACATGTCTACTAATATTCTTAAGCGGGTAATCCATAAAAGTAAAGTAAAGTTCTCCATTCAGATCTGGTGATCTATGGGACAGATGATGTAAAGGATATCTTTTTCTATGGCCCACTGTTAACGAGGGTGTCATGTAGCCAGCCCAACGACCAACCGCCTTAAATTTTCCCCAACCAATGTTAGGTACCCATTAGAGCTGGGTGGACTCTGGAAGATCCCGAAAGTAAAAATCCCCTCTTCATCATGATTCAAACCCAGGACCCCAGGTTCGGAAGCCATAAGCTTTGCCACTCAGCCACCGCGCCTCCGAATAATCCATGAAATAAATCTGATAATCCATCGATATTCTGTTTTAAGACTGGTGAATTCACAGTGCTTGCAAACTCTTCGTACTTTGCTTTTGTCATTTACAGTACAGCGTTTGCTGACCTTTGGGATAAATTACTTTATTTAAAACTTTTTGAAAGGAGAACAGCTGCCCAGTTCGCTGCATAAGGAATGAGTGAACACATAGACGACGTAACAAACAAAGAGATAAAAACCCTAAACTTCTGTGAGGATTTTGTTCTGTCGGGGTAGGTAGACCGCTCTCTAGCCAGTCACCGCCCCTTGTCGCATACACTTCCATCCACCCTCCTTTATTAATGTTGATAGTCATTCCTAGGCGATGTCATTGAAAATGTCAACTAATCCTAAAGATTGGTCTTTTATATTGTGACTTACAGCGATTCTAAAATAAACCTGTCTGTCACTGGTATATATATATATTAGACCTGCATGAGGCAGACATGTTTCTAAAAATAAAATGTTTGCACAAGTTGTTTTCTTAACAAAAATAGAGTGTAAAGACTTCATAATGTCATGTGATGACATGTCTTTCAAATTTAATTTCGAATTCTACATTTATGTTGTGTATAAGTATAACATATTAGACCTGGTATCAAGAACAGATTTGAGAATAATGAGTCCATGTGCTACTTACCAATGGAGGCTTATATTATTGACTTCTTATTTCATGTTACTGTATACCTATTTTGATATTAAAAAAATAATCAAGAAGCCACTTTCAGTCTCGTGGTCTCTTGTGACACTACAGTTTACCCATATATTATTCCGGACGTGTGTTAGACAACAGCAAGCGACAAACTTTGTAGCAACCAAAAAAAAAAAAACAACTTTGTTACAACAAGAAATCTGGACATTTTTTTTAAAAACGAAATCTGGCTCAAATTTAATGTGGCTGCAGTGACTCATCCGTTCTTACAAAATTGTATGAGTCAGTGAAAAAAAACAACCCAACTTCTAGTTTTATGTAACACTAGTTCAACTGTTGGTGTATACGCATCACGTGATTACATTTAGTATGAAATTGTGAAGTCTCACACCCACGACATGCAGTATGAGCAGCTCCATGCTGTCACTGAATCATGAGACAGACATGCAGTATGAGCAGCTCCATGCTGTCACTGAATCATGAGACAGACATGTATGGAATGTACTCAGACAGTTACGTGTCATAAAGCATTTCTTTTTTTGTTTTGAACCGAGTCAACCAACGACCCAAACTAACATCCGGCCGAGCAACATTTCAATCCACACAACCCACAACAATATTTATTTCAAAACACACAGACAAATACACACACCCCCACACACTCACATTGCAACATAAAAACTAGAAAATGTCCCACGATAGAAAAACACGCATGTCTTGTACCCTAGTTCTAGAAATATGTCCATACTTTTCCTGGGAGTTATTTTTCAATTGCTACTTTTGGCCCACAGCACAGAGTCCATGACTCACACTTTCGCCATAGTAAAAAAAAAAAGAAGAAAATATCAACAATTCAAGTGGGGAAGTATTTTTAGATCTTCAACAGGCCTACGACAGAGTCTGGAGACAAGGATTGTTGCTAAAATTGATAAACCTCGGAGTATGCTCTAATATATACTGGTGCCTAAAGAACTTCCTAACAGAGAGGACGTTCCCCGAAGGGGGGGGGGGGCGGACGAATTTTAGTATAGAATTCACACAATTAGTATACGAATTTATTACTTATGTTAATAATATATACTAATTATTTATATTTCAACCTATTTTTAGACTATTTTTTCGCCCCCCCCCCTTCTAGTATTTTGGCCGATTTGGTAGAGTCGGGAGGGGGCGATGGCATCAATCCGCCCCACCTTCCCGCCATAAACTTTCGAGTGGGGGGGGCGGTCCTATTTATTTTGTAAAAATCACATATTGCTAACAGAATCAATTAAATATCTATATGATTAAAACTTGTTATTGGTATTTTAACCAGTCTTTATATTATGTCGTTCACCTGTTGGCCAATTGGAAGGGGAGGAGCGAATACCTCTACTGCCCTTCCCATCTAAACCCTTTGAGTAGGGGGGGGGCGTTCCTACTTTTATGGAGAAATCATAGTATGTGAACAAAATTAGTCGAGTATCTATATAATATAAACAGGTGGAAGTGCGATACATGCAATCCCCTTCCCTCCATCGGACAAACCAATACTTTTTCTTTTTGTATTATAGTAAGAAATTACAAAATTTTAAAAATCTGTCACTAATATAATTTATATATGCTATAAAGTAAATTCTTATATCGAGTCGCCCAACCCCTATTCTTTAATGCAAAATGCAATCATTAGCAGAAATTATAAAAAGGAGCGAGGATTAATCGTTTTCATTTTACCGCCATTCCCCTTTCCAGACAGAGTTTGTATAATTTCACATGAATTGATCATAACTATTTTAAGAAAGACTTTGCTTTGGAAAAGTTATAATTCAAACGAAATTTTTCGATATAACAGTCACGGTTGAGATGAGTTCAAAAGCCAGATAATCTTTTCCTAGTCGACTTTTTCCAACCTTTACTCTATCTCATATTTTTCTAGTTAAATAAATTTAGGACTATAACTCACAATTTATACTTGAATTTTATTGAATATTATTAATCGAATTTTTTTTTTCGGCGGCGATCCTCAAAGCCTTAATCTAAATATGTGGGGTAACTTATCTTTTCAAAGAACAAATCGGTTGTATTTACAATGTATTAAGGGACTATAAATTCATATTGGAATATTTTTCCTCATTATTCAAAAGGTCCTTTATAATAGAAAGAATAATGAGCTGTAGGTCAGGAGAATGCGTTACTGCAGTGAAGAATGCCAGAAAACGCTTTTAGCGTCGAGGCTTCGCCCCGAACCTCACTGATGAATAATAAGCTGTAGATGTCGGAGAATGCGTTTCTGCATTGAAAAATGCAAGACAACGCTTTTGGAGTCGGGGCTTCGCCCCGAACCCCACTAATAAATAATGAACTGTAGATGTTAAGAGAATGCGTTTCAGCCGTGAAAAATGCAAGAAAACGCTTTTAGCGTCGAGGCTTCGCCCCGAATCTCACTGATGAATAATAAGCTGTAGATGTCGGAGAATGCGTTTCTGCATTGAAGAATGCAAGACAACGCTTTTGGAGCCGGGGCTTCGCCCCGAACCCCACTAATAAATAATGAGCTGTAGATGTCAGGAGAATGCGTTTCAGCCGTGAAAAATGCAAGAAAACACTTTTGGCGTCGGGGCTTTGCCCCGAACCCCATCTAGGAAGCTTACAGCTCTCTCCCAGACCCCCAAATTTGCAAGAGAAAGGCTTCAACGTGACTGTTTTTTGTACGTTTTTTTTTTCGCAGAACATTGAGAAACAGTGTTATTGTATTCTCATATATCGAATATATATATATATATATATATATATATATATATATATATATATATATATATATATATATATATATATATATATATATATATATATATATATATATATATGATTTACGCACGTTTATGCATAGGGTTAGAGTTTACTGGGCGTTAGGGTTAGGGTTTGGAAAAAAATCGCCCCCCCCCCACTCCAAAGTTCTGGATCCGCTAGTGCTATTCACTTTGGGAAACAATGGAAAGAAATTTTACTTGATTGATTTGGTAGTATAGGTTGAATTAGTCCCCTTAATTGTTTGTTGGAAAGAAAATTTAGTAAATAACTATAAAACTAATTTTTAAAAGAAGCTTCTGGCACAGAGGTTATTGTATTGACTTGATGAGGCATTAGACCTCCAGTTCTAAATCAGGTCGATAACTTTTTTATAAAATTATAAATACATTTTAAAAAAGCGATCACCCAGATACCCCGTTCTTTCTTCCCCCTATCCGTTTCCAGCTGGTCCAGACAAGTGATACGAGTGAGAAGGCTAAAAGCATGAAATGGCGCTAAACAAAATCAATGGGTAACAATTATTTCTAATCGCAAAGATTTATTGTTTTTGTAATTTTGTGTGTGTGTTTTTTTTTTGTATTTTACTTGTTCTTGTTTTTTAAACTAAAATAAAAAGGTGCTGTAGAGATATCTAGTGTTAAAGTGAGAGATAACACCTGAAAAGTGCAATGCTGAAGTCACCAGATCTATCAACATTGTCCTGTTCTTGCTCCCCCTAGCTGGGTACTAGGAGTTCGCCATGTTTTTACAAGCGTGGGAGACAGGAAGTGAGGCGTTGGTTCAAACTGTCACGTGGTGTGGGGAGGGGAGAGAACTTGTGGCTGCTAGCTGCCAGCTGACGTGAAATGACGACATTTGACACATTTCGACTTCATTTTTTTAAATTTATGTCATAATTAAACATAAAAGTTTATTTAAATATCGCGTCCACCGAAAAAGAAAAAAAGATAATTTAAATGAAACGTAAAGAGACTCTATGATAAATTAGAAATATATTTCTGGATTGCTAAACACATGTCCAGAGTTGAAACAAAACAGGTTTTCTTTTGGTTTTTTTTTTTTTTTTTTTTACTTATTACAATAAATCTATCTACTTAATGAGAAAGAAGATTAAATGTCTGCACATTGACCTTGTGACATTTATTTTGTTCCGCTTTCATGGCTCCAAAATTTTTGTTTTGTTTAAAATTGACACTTTATCAGACTTTATCTTGTCTCTAATTTAAAAAAAAAAACAAAAAAACCTTCGACTTGCGGGAGGTTTGGACTAGGAAGTAGACTATCTTCAATTCTGAAGGAACATCCGAAACATGTAAAACATTTTAAAATTAATGTTTTTAAACTTTAATTTTTTTTTTAAAAGTATTTTGTGTTCAGGTCGTATGTTTTAACTATCAATGACAAGCCAATCATAAGTCAGCTGCCATACACCATTCGGTAATCTGAGAGGCTTTCCCGTGAACGAAAGGGTCCATGTTTACAGAATACAGCTTGTAACGTTGCTTCATGTCCATACTGTATGTCTGGCATAGGAAGGCCAGAGACTCAAGACGACTGATATCATTTGACAGTACGATTGGTGTCGATTTCGATTATGACTAATGCACAAAGGCACCAAGATTCGGAGTACTTCGGGGGGGGGGGGGAGAGGGTTAGGGGTGGAGAAGTTATACCAGGATAGAATTACCGTTGAGATGGTTTCAAGGAACGGTTGAAATGTGACCAGATTTGTAGAACAAAAGGAAAAAATGCAAGAGAAATTAAAAGACGGACGCACAAGTTACAATACTGTGAGGTATATACCCCAATACACATGTACTTACAATACTGTGAGGCAAGTGTGAGGTATATACCCCAATACACATGTACTTACAATACTGTGAGGTATATAACCCAATACACATGTGCTTATAATACTGTGCCGTATATAGCCCAATACACATGTAACTACAATACTGTGAGGTATATACCCCAATACACATGTACTAACAATACTGTGAGGTATATACCCCAATACACATGTACTTACAATACTGTGAGGTATATACCCCAATACACATGTACTTACAATACTGTGAGGTATATACCCCAATACACATTTACTTACTATACTGTGAGGTATATACCCCAATACACATGTACTTACAATACTGTGAGGTATATACCCAATACACATGTACTTACAATACTGTGAGGTATATACCCCAATACAAATGTACTTACAATACTGTGAGGTATGTACCCCAATACACATGTACTTACAATACTGTGAGGTATGTACCCAATACACATGTACTTACAATACTGTGAGGTATATACCCAATACACATGTACTTACAATACTGTGAGGTATATACCCCAATACACATGTACTAACAATACTGTGAGGTATATACCCCAATACACATGTACTAACAATACTGTGAGGTATATTCCCCAATACACATGTACTTACAATACTGTGAGGTATATACCCCAATACACATGTACTTACAATACTGTGAGGTATATACCCCAATACACATGTACTTACAATACTGTGAGGTATATACCCCAATACACATGTACTTACAATACTGTGAGGTATATACCCCAATACACATGTACTTACAATACTGTGAGGTATATACCCCAATACACATGTACTTACAATACTGTGAGGTATATACCCCAATACACATGTACTTACAATACTGTGAGGTATATACCCCAATACACATGTACTTACAATACTGTGAGGTATATACCCCAATACACATGTACTTACAATACTGTGAGGTATATACCCCAATACACATTTGTTTTTCGCAGCTCTTCAAACATTATTTAGAAAACTAAAAAAAAGCAAATATTTAATAAATACTATATGAAAAAAACAACAACTATAACTGTAAGAAAAAATACTAAACATCTACAATGTCTGCAATGGAAAATACTTTCTAATGTGTGTGTATGTGTTTTGACAACTATTAGTTTAAAGTATTTTGAGTATCCCCTTCTTTCCACCTTTTTTTTTTTAAATATCAAAAAGGTTTTAATAAACAGAAGGATTCTGAGTAAATATTAATTTAAAAATTAATATAAAATTTAATATAAAAATTAATATAGTCAGAATATAATTTGCAGCATTAATCAAATTTCAATAGAAAGCGCAGATAAACACGAGCTCACGCCATTGACGTCTTAATTATCTCCCTTAGCATTTTTGAAATTTATTAATGGGCCATGGCGGCCTAGGGTTACAGTGCGCAGGTGCACACTCTAGCATGCATTATATATATATGGCGTTGTTCTGTAGGAATGCGGAGATGGGGTGATCTCAGCTTGGGATAAATCGTATCCTTCGATGATTATGGCATGTATGTGTTTCGACTGTATTTACTGTAATAAGGAATTTTAAAAATAAAAACAAATTTAATGTATATATATTGGTGTATGAAGATTTGGTTAAAAATAAATAATAGACTGAAATGGTACTTTGAGGTATGGATATTGAGAAACGCTGTGGTAGCTGTATTTCTTTCAATGAAATATAATCTGCTGGGTGGAGTTGCGGGCCTTTACGTATGACAAAAAAATGTGATGTCATAATGTTGTTGATGTGGAAACAGTGCACACATTCCTTCATATCATTCTTAGTGCACCTGGCAGAGGAGGGCTGAGGAAAGTACAGGGGGGCAAAGAAGGAGATAGTAGTACAATTTGACCATCTGACCCACTGTTGAGATAACTTTTGAGTCCACTACATAATATTTTTTTGTGGGTTACTGACTTCCAGCCAATATATAGGTCAGTTACTGATCAATGAGACTGATTATCATATTTGTTAAAGTCTGTTGGGGTACCACAAGCGATCTGCCCACCAATTGTACATGTTCGTATCTTCTTTTTCGTAGTGAATCGATTAGAGGGTGGCTCCGTAAAGGGTTCATCTCTATCTTGAGGTTGTCTTCCCAGTGATTTTTAAAAAGTTGTTTCCCTTCCTCTTATCTGCTCCATGCATGAGAGCGTTCACAATTAATGAGTATCTATGACAGGCTTTACGTCATAGTCAATTTAAAGTAGATTCCAAGAGAGGCACAAATACATTTAGCAGGACAGACATTTTTTTAAAGTGCACTTCGTAGACCTTCCTAGCCCATAAATCTTATTATCATATAATAATAATATTATTATTATTATTTATAAAACGCTGTTAACAAACAAAATGTAGGCTCAAGGCGCATTACGAACACAACAGCTAAAATGACAAACTAATCTAAAAACGTTTTAAACAAGTAGGTCTTAATGTTCTTCTTGAAAATAGTGTAGCATGTTGTCTGTCTGAGATCAATGGGGAGTGAGTTCCAAACCTTTGGTCCGTGCACTGAAAAAGCCCGCAGGCCGTAGCTTTTGAGGGAGAAACGTGGCACCACTAAAAGCGTTGAGTCCATTGAGCGCAGGGCTCTGATTACATAAAGAACCTGGCAGTTCGTGATAAAATGAGAATCTGTGCTCTCGACTTTTGAGACGTTGCTCCGAGTGTCAATCTGTGAAATAATCTTAAAACATTTTCACTAGGATAATGGGACCTCTTGCAATTTAAGACAACCGCTTGTAGGCTGTAACACAACATATTCAAACGTGACATTTAGGTCTTTCATTAATTGTATGACAGCATATATACCAATCCTAATTACAGATCATGACTTGGTATTCTTTTACCTATCTTTTACCTATCTTTTACCTATCCCTTAGTTTGTTGGACTGTTGGGGCACCACGCAAGATTTGTCGACCGTCTTTCTCCAATCCTCTGTCATTTGCCTTAGAACATCTTTCAATGGCAGGCCCGTCCATTCTTTTATGTTGTCTTCCCATCGCTTTCTCTGTCTGCCTCTTCTTCTTTTTCCTGGTACTTTACCCTGGAGGAAAGTCTTTGCGAACCTCGAAGACCTTGTAATATGGCCATAGATTTGTAGCTTGCGTTTTTTTACGATAGTTAGCAGGTCATGGTGGGGTTAAAAAGATGATGATGACCTGACCCCCCATGATGACCTGATCCCCCCATGATGACCTGATCCCACATGATGACCTGATCCCCCCATGATGACCTGATCCCCCCCATTATGACCTGATCCCCCCATGATGACCTGATCCCCCCATGATGACCTGAGACCCCATGATGACCTGATCCCCCCATGATGACCTGATCACCCCATGATGACCTGATCCCCCCATGATGACCTGAGACTCCATGATGACCTGATCCCCCCATGATGACCTGATCCCCCATGATGACCTGATCCCCCCATGATAACCTGATCCCCCCATGATGACCTGATCCCCCCATGATGACCTGATCCCCCCATGATGACCTGAGACCCCATGATGAACTGATCCCCCCATGATAACCTGATCCCCCCATGATGACCTGATCCCCCCATGATGACCTGAGACCCCATGATGACCTGATCCCCCCATGATGACCTGATCCCCCCATGATGACCCACCTCCCATGATGACTCGGTATTCTAATAAGTTTTAAATGCTACAGCTTGTCTGCCTTAGTCTTCTATCCCACACTAGTGAAATGGTCCAACATGGTGTAGGTTTGCTCTTAAATGATCGAATGTACTTTCATTTTCAATTTCAAGGGAGATCACTCTAGTGTACTGACATAGAGAGCGAAGATTCAAAACTACCGTTCACGTATCGATATTAGTTTATCTCATTCGCTTTCGTAAAATACATATAGTTCCCTTGTGGTCTATAGGGCAGATGATGTAAAGGTCATCTGTTTCTGTGGCCTACGGTTAACAAATGTGTCATGTGGCCAGCACAACGACCAACCGCCTTTACTTTTCCCCAACTAATGTCAGGTGCCCATTAGAGCTGGGTAAACTAAGAGGCGCCCTAAAGATCCCGAAATTTAAAATCCCAGTCTTCAACAGGATTCGAACCCCAGACCTTCCGCTCAGCTACCGCTCCTGCATAAAATACGTATGGCCACATTATATTGATAACTCTCAAGCCTGTTTTGGTGATATGAATAATGAATAATAATAATTGTAACTGAATGGAGCTCAAAGTTAGCAGTATGACCAGTGTATTTCTTTATAGAGTTGTTATCATTTTGATATCAGAGGAAAGACGATTTGAGATACAGGTGAAGAAAGTGAATGAGTGAAAGAGATGAAATGAATCAAAGAAAGAGGAAGAGGGATGGAAAGCGTGAAAGGGACAGGGAGAGAAATTAAGAGAATGAAAAAGATGGTGAGAGATGGAGAGAAGGTGAGAAGAATTAAAGGAGAGAAGGGGAGAGCGAGAGAGAGAGAGCGAGAGAGGAAAAAAAGGAGTAAAGAGATAAAAAGAAGAAGGAAAGCGGTGACAGAAAGAGCAAAAAAAATTAGCGCAGGGAGGGAAGAGTAAAGAGTGAATACTTTGGGAGGAGAAGAATTAGAAAGAAAATAGTCTGTTGAATTTGTAAGAAATATGAATAGAAATATTTGATCATATATTTTAGGGGAAAGTTAGTTTCATATAAATGTATTCACATGATTTCTTCTGACTTGAATCTAGCCTAGATCTAGTATGATCTACGGGCCAATAGACAAAGCCGTCTATTGAGACTCTATTGTTGGATACATAGATCTACAAGCCAATAGATAAAGCCGCCTATAAGCCAATAGATAAAGCCGCCTATTGAGACTCTATTGTTAGATACATAAATCTACAGACCAATAAATAAAGTCATATATTGAGACTCTATTGTTAGCTACATAAATCTACAGCCAATAGATAAAGCCGTCTATTGAGACTCTATTGTTAGATACATAGATCTATAAGCCAATAGATAAAGCCGTCTATTGAGACTCTATTGTTAGATACATAGATCTATAAGCCAATAGATAAAGCCGTCTATTGAGACTCTATTGTTAGATACATAGATCTATAAGCCAATAGCTAAAGCCGCCTATCGAGACTATATTGTTAGATACGAAACAACGTTTTGTCCTAGCTCTACATAGTTTCTTAGCAGACTATGATCATTGCCGTCACGCTGTGGGTGCCGCTTGCGAACATTTAAGTACTGATAATATAAATGTGGCTAACAAATAGTCATGACAGTGACATGTGACATGACGGTGAAACGTAGCAGCGAGTCTCAATTGGTTTATTTACTCTAGTACCCATTTCGTATTTTTTAATATGACTTTAACTATTACATAGCTATACACTCAAAGCTATTTTTAGACGTGTTGACTGTCTTTATGGAAATCTGAACAAGCAAAACCCTCTCCCCCCTTCCTCATACACACACACACAGAACATTCTGGTTAGATTTATTTGGTCAGAAGATATATTTCATTTTCTACAGTTATGGTGTTTTGTTATGTTTCATGCACAAATTGCAAGACAAATTTCCTCCAAAATTTCCGCAGTTTTTTTTTTTTTTTTTTTTACATTTTGTCGTCTGTAGTCTACTCTCAGCAATAAACTTCTCTATCACTGACATATTATTTTGTTTCTGTAATATATTATACTTTTTAAATAACTTCACTTAGGAGTGCTTCACAGTATTGTAAGTTAAAAGTTATGAGCCAATCATGTTAGATTTGAAAAAAAAAAACATGCATCATGACTAAAACCATTTTTGAACACGCTCCTTTCTAAATATAGATATAGCTTGCGCCTCCTAGTCAGGAGCTGTACGGCTCCCCGTTAGATGAAGATATGACGCGTGTGGCATCGATCGTTTGTTCTCTTTCTATGAAGACACAAAGACCGTACTCTACGGCCAACTCCCATTTTGTTTTCTTTGTCATTGTTTGTGAGTCAGTGATAGTGTACACAGCACTTTCTAAATGGTGACCTTTGATTGGCTAGGTGTTGCTGGCACTACCCATGTTATTGAAACTGAAATTTGAACAGCATTTGGGGATTTTCATGAACCACAGTTGTCTGCCCTGTTTACATTTTGATTGTGTACACACGTTACAAACAGAAAGAGAGAACAGTGGAGGCGACAGACAGGAATGTCAAGAAAAAGGGAAGAATTTAAATTTACAAACCACTTTATGTCATCTCATCTCATCTGTTCATTGACTTTCGTCGTAGGGGTGCTGTGACAGATCGCGTGACCATATCCATGAACTTTTCCCGGTTAGCAGCTGTTCGTAGAAGGATATCAAAAAGAGGCTGGTCCATTCTTTCCCATTGTCCAGCCAGCTTTTCTTTGGACGTCCATTTTTTCGTGCTCCCTCCACTGAGTCTTAAAGGATAACTTTTGACAGTAAGTCATGTCTTACACTATGACCAAACCAGCTCAGCTTTCGTCTCTTCGCAGTATTGATGTATTATTCCTTTTGGCAGCTAGAGTTTTGACTTGTAAATGTTTGTTATTTGTCTTCTGTTCCTGGTATCTAATACTCAACATTTTTCTACAGCATTTATTCTCAAAGGTTTGTATTCTTCTTTCAACCTCAGTTTTTAGTGTCCAACTTCCACAACCAAGATTAATACAGTTTATGATGTAGCTGATGCTACTCTATCAGATTTTCCTTAATTTACTCATGACGATGGATGCAAAACTTAAACGGGGTTTTTATCTATTATAAGTATCAAGGTATGTATATTTATGGCTTCCTTCAGTCGAGAAGCGACTATGAATCATCTCATAGAAATGATGTGAATGCCTGGGTATTAGCTATGTTTGGAATGATGTCGCCCACACAGCAGTTACCCACACACACACACACAAAAGTAGTTGCGACCTGCATATTCTTCCATTGTCCGTAGTGTTCTGTTTTAAGTTTTCCTTACGTCTTCTGCGCAAGTTTTCTGCGCAAGTCGTCTGCACCAGTCTTCTATAAGGGCTTGCCTCTGGACCTCAAATGTGTGTCCCGCTGCCTTCGTGAGAGATCATTGAAATTATCACCTGCTCCTGATTTTTACTCAGGGTTGTATGCATGCAATAACTATGTATCATTGTCGTCTAAACTTTACATTCAATCGGCTCATAGACTGCCATTGTCAGATCTAGAATACATGTATTAATGAAGAATCCAAAATTACGGACAACGGCTTTGTCTGCATCAGGATTGGAAAAATATGCAGGTCACAACTGGGTTAACGTAGCCAGGGGAAACACTGCACTCATTCTTAATCTTCAGAATCGAACGCATTTCCATATTTTTACACTTACAATGACTATCATTTTAACTATCTTATCATATCTTTTCACATCTGTTAATTTCCTTATAAAAGTATACGCGAGTAGTGTCCCTTTGTAATTCTCTATCTAAAAGATTTACCTTTTAGAAACCAATGCATTATGGTCATGTAAGACAGAAGAAAAACAATGATAAAATTAGTGATATGGGTGAATTTTCATACATGGCGTTAAAACTAATTTTTAATTGCTGTTTCCGGTGAACACATTAGGGAAGTGTTGAGAAGCTGTTTTATATTAAAAGTTATATGAAAGTTTTTATGCACTTTTTTAGCATTGAAGAATCATATTGTTAACCTCTTCCGTGTGTAGCACACAATAATTTCAATATAGAGGGCGTATTGGACTCTCATTCTATGACTTGACTCTTTTTTTTAAAAAGAAACGGGCAAATAAGTAGCGGTAGTTATTATAGCTTTTATATAGCGCTACTTTCATGCTTATAGCATGCTCAGAGCGCTTTGGTCCAATCTCATTTGTGGACCGGTGGGGGGAGGGGGTATCTAGGAGTTGGTTTTCCGTGCTGCCTTTAGGCGCTCAGTAAACGCAACTCTGCCCGAGTCGGGCGGGTGTCGAACCTCGAGCCCCCTTCTAGGTAGCCAAGACAAGCCAAGTTCAAGCGCACTTAGCCTCTCGACCACGCTTCCCTTAAGGAGGTTTGATAAAAAATATCAACTGCAACGCATTATGACAATGTAAAAATTATAGCTTCATTCTTTTTTTTTTTTTTTATTTAGTTGGCAAAATCAAAGTTCCATTTAGTGTCCTTGACATTGTTTAGGTTTCCGTGAAAATCTCCAAATTTAATTGCAATAGTGTTTTTTTGTGTGTCTAAAATGAATTTGTCAGAAAGGATCCAGTTTGAACAAGTTGAGACCTCTAGTGACAGTCCGGCTACACATTGTTATGCTAAGGGTTACAGGGTGACGTAACACACACCAAGTGTCTCCCCCTTGGTATATCCTACCTTTTCAGAGTTACTTGCCCTTGCATACTAATGTTTTAAATGTCACTGGCGTAATAAAATACAGCTTAAATATGTCTAATATAACATGTAGTGCTTTCAAAAGTCTTTGCTAATATAACATGTAGTGGTTGCAAAAGTCTTTGCTAATATAACATGTAGTGGTTGCAAAAGTCTTTGCTAATATAACATGTAGTGGTTGCAAAAGTCTTTGCTAATATAACATGTAGTGGTTGCAAAAGTCTACGCTAATATAACATGTAGTGGTTGCAAAAGTCTTTGCTAATATAACATGTAGTGGTTGCAAAAGTCTTTGCTAATATAACATGTAGTGGTTGCAAAAGTCTTTGCTAATATAACATGTATTGCTTTAAAAAGTCTTTGCTAACATAACATGTATTGCTTTAAAAAGTCTTTGCTAACATAACATGTAGTGCTTTCAAAAGTCTTTGCTAATATAACATGTAGTGCTTTCAAAAGTCTTTGCTAACATAACATGTAGTGCTTTCAAAAGTCTTTGCTAACATAACATGTAGTGCTTTCAAAAGTCTTTTCTAACATAGCATGTAGTGCTTTCAAAAGTCTTTTCTAACATAACATGTAGTGCTTTCAAAACGTTAAAGGCCTAACACTAAAATATGATCTAAAAACTACATTGCAGGATGACTGTCACGTGGTGCGCTTGGAATGTCGTATCAATGGTTCAAAACCTACTCAATGCGTTCCCCAGCCCCAGAAGGAAGCTTTGGCTGGGTCGTAATAATCTTTTGAAGGAACATCCGTAACATGTAAAACTAACAAATCTAATATCTTTCAATACTTGACCTATGAAATCTTCGTAATAGTGAACAAATAATAACGAGCAGATTTAGAGATCTAGATCCACAACTTTCATTCAGAAAGTGACATCGCGTTTCTATCGCATCTCTCTATTTGCCTCTTCATTTACACACTAGTGGACGCCATTGTTAGGCGTGTGTAACACAATGCAAAAACTATCAGGAGATTTTCATACATGGCGGGAAAACTATAAATAGCTCGCTTTTTTGGTGCATCCGATGTACAAAATAAAGGCATTGTTGATGAGCTCATTTGAAAGATATCACTTTTTAGCACTTTTTAGCACTAGAGAATTCAATGTATTGAAGCTCATCCGTTTGCAATACAACATAATTTAAATATGGAGACAGCATTAGATTTTTACTCTGACTTTAAAAAAAAATATTATTTAAAAAAAATATTATTTAAAAAAAAAAACCAGCAAATAGACAACTAAGTTGCTGTAATTAAAGAGAATTAGCATAAAGATCACCTTCCAGGCATTGAGATGTGTTACAATTAGAACTCAATCTTTTGTTTTTTTTAAGTTGGCAACAGGGAAGCTTAAATTAGCGTCCTTGACATTGTTTAGTTGCTCCTGAACATCTGGACTATTTGACATGAAGACTTCATTAAAACCACTTTTTTTCTTTATGGAATAAAAATAAGCACGCACACACAAAATCAAAATACTTTTAAAAGTTAAAAAAAAAAGGTGCTATAAAGGAAAGAACTGCCACAACGCTCAATAATGCACGATATTTTTTTAAATAAATAAAACAATATTAATTAGTTATTAAAAAATTAGTTAAATAATAGTTTGTTTTTTATTCATGTATTGTCATCGACAATGAATAATTGTGCAACGTTTTAGCTTCATCTGAGATTTGCAAGCTGGAGAAATAACGTGTACAAGATTTGAACCAGAGTGAGTCGTTCTAAGCCTTGTAAAAAGTAACGCCCGTATTCTGTTTTATTGTTTTCAATCAATGTTTCCACTTGTCACGCGTTGTATAAAACGTACTCCACTTCATGGAGAGCGATTATGTAGGAACAATAAAAGGACATAGTCTGCAGAGTTCTGGTTCGTGCTTTATGTAGTTCAACAAGATATTTACTGGGTCCATAAAGAACGCAATACAGCAGTGTTTCTCAAACCTTTTCTGTAACGAAACACTTTACACATTCTGAGAGAGACTTATTGTTTAAATAAAAAATAGTTATAATTAAACCATATTCTAAATTTAGCACTATTGTTTATTTTCACTTATAGGACTGACAAAAGACAGACATACGCATTAGAAAAATTAAGGTTGAATGACTTTGATGGTGATAATGGTATCGAGTCTTTGAAGAACATAACTGACTTTGATGGTAATAATGGTATCGAATCGTTGAAGAACATAGCTGACTTTGATGGTGATAATGGTATCGAATCTTTGAAGAACATAACTGACTTTGATGGTGATAATGGTATCGAATCTTTGAAGAACATAACTGACTTTGATGGTGATAATGGTATCGAATCGTTGAAAAACATAGCTGACTTTGATGGTAATAATGGTATCGAATCGTTGAAGAACATAGCTGACTTTGATGGTGATAATGGTATCGAATCTTTGAAGAACATAGCTGACTTTGATGGTGATAATGGTATCGAATCTTTGAAGAACATAGCTGACTTTGATGGTGATAATGGTATCGAATCGTTGAAGAACATAGCTGACTTTGATGGTGATAATGGTATCGAATCTTTGAAGAACATAGCTGACTTTGATGGTGATAATGGTATCGAATCGTTGAAGAACATAGCTGACTTTGATGGTGATAATGGTATCGAATCTTTGAAGAACATAGCTGACTGATGGTGATAATGGTATCGAGTCTTTGAAGAACATAGCTACTTGGTATCAGACACCACATCTATAAGTTGAGTTCCAATTTCTGGTGTAACGTGCCAACAGGCTAACACAGTTATACGAGTATATGATAGATGGTTGAAATCCTGGGATGACTCCTAAACTGCCAGGGGAGTCTGGCAGCACATGCGCCGCCCAAATCGAGAGGAGGTGGAGGCTAAAAAGGTCGGAACAATCGACAATTGCGCAGTGGCGTACGGGACACTACCCATTGGTGCTTATTTTGCCCGGTTCCGGCCAAATTTTGATGCCCGTTGCCGACTCTGCGGGGAATCAGAAGAGACGGTGGTGCATGTCTTGCAAGAGTGCCCGCAGCTCCGCGAGCTGCGGGGAGACGTATCCAGTGGTCAACTTGACTTGTATGGAAGCTATGAGGCACTACGCCACACCAGGGCACTACGGGAGACCTAGGTCTCCCTGCCTTGTCACCAATTGGAGTTCATCTCAGGTGTAGCGTCAAACCTGATACTCTACTTAGTCTTTTCTTTCAACTTTCTGCTTTGCAATAAAAGATTGTAGGAAACAGATGTGAAATACTTTTATTTTGTTTTAAGCTATTGTGGTAGGCTACTCTTTAGACAAACTCCACCAGAAATCATTAAATGGTTAATCTTCGTATGACTATCTTTGTTTCAAATTAGAGAGAAATCGAGACCAGTTCAAAGTTCATAGTATGTTATAGATTTTTTTCCCGTTAATAAAATCAATTTTTCTGTTCTGCATTTACTGTGAAAATGATTCTCCCGTAGGCCTACCATGTATTACTCCAACTGTTCGTGGAACACCTCGTCAGGCCTAGCGGAACCCTAGTGTTCCGCGCAACACAGTTTGGGAAACACTGCAATAAAGGAACCAATATGGGGGAGAACAACAGTAAGAAGGCTGGAGCTGACATTTAAATAACATTGCTGATTAACTGTAGAGAATTAAGACCTTGACATGGTTTTGACAGGAAGTGTTATTTTATTGTGCGTTACCTGCTGATTCCGAAAGTAATCTCAATACAGAATAGTGCAAACTAGAAAGTTGATTTCCTAGTGCTTACAGGAAATGTGTGAAAATCCATAATCACTTTTTAAATACGGCTGCGTTTGTGTGAAACAATGGACCTCATTCACCAATCGCAAACAAACAACATTTTGCCACGTTGTTCTCTATCTCTTATATACAAATTACACAATTAATAAAGGCTGTCACGTGATACGTAATTTTCATTGTTTTATCAATATTATCACGTGGCTAAATGTTGTTTGTTTACGATTGGTGAATGAGGTCCATTGAAAACATCAAACGAACACATCAAAACTTAGACACGCAAAAAGAAAAAGAAAACTTCAATGAAACTATAGAGACATTTCAACAGATAAACAAGAAAATTTTTTAAAAAATACTCAACGACAAAGGCATCTACCTACTTGGGGGCATCACCAACACATAATAACAATGTTATCCCTAAGCACAGTCTCTTCATAAGTCCTAGACTTGGGCGGAACTTTTTTGTCCTCTTCCTAATGTCAACATCCTTCTCAGTCTAGTCTCTAACAGTGCGCACCTTCTCAGTCTAGTCTCTAACAGTGCGCACCTTCTCAGTCTAGTCTCTAGCAGTGCGCACCTTCTCAGCCTAGTCTCTAACAGTGCGCACCTTCTCAGTCTAGTCTCTAACAGTGCGCACCTTCTCAGTCTAGTCTCTAACAGTGCGCACCTTCTCAGTCTAGTCTCTAGCAGTGCGCACCTTCTCAGTCTAGTCTCTAACAGTGCGAACCTTCTCAGTCTAGTCTCTAACAGTGCGCACCTTCTCAGTCTAGTCTCTAACAGTGCGCACCTTCTCTGTCTAGTCTCTAACAGTGCGCACCTTCTCAGTCTAGTCTCTAGCAGTGCGAACCTTCTCAGTCTAGTCTCTAACAGTGCGCACCTTCTCAGTCTAGTCTCTAACAGTGCGCACCTTCTCAGTCTAGTCTCTAACAGTGCCCACCTTCTCAGTCTAGTCTCTAACAGTGCGCACCTTCTCTGTCTAGTCTCTAACAGTGCGCACCTTCTCAGTCTAGTCTCTAACAGTGCGCACCTTCTCAGTCTAGTCTCTAACAGTGCGCACCTTCTCTGTCTAGTCTCTAACAGTGCGCAGCTTCTCAGTCTAGTCTCTAGCAGTGCGCACCTTCTCAGTCTAGTCTCTAACAGTGCGCACCTTCTCAGTCTAGTCTCTAGCTTGGATGGCGGTGTGCATTGCAAGGTTATAATGATACTTAAAAGGAGGGGGGGGGAGAGAAAGAAGGGGGTATCTGTGTAAAGGTTACCGTGATTGCTTTTTAAATACATTTATATATTGTTATAGCCCTAGTGGCGGACTGAAAGGGTTAATGTGTGTGCGGCCTACTGACCCACATGATTCAGGCCAATCACACAGGTCAAGGGCTGTTGAACAATGAGCATCACTGCTAATGTACGCAATATGACCAATGTTATGGTCATGTGACCAAAAAGCATTTACAGACGAGAGACAGTATGTTAGAAAGGACAGTTGAGTCCAGGACGCAGGGCAGTAAGGATAGTGTGGTACAAAGTGAGTCCTTGAAAATGTAGCTGTACGAGTCTAGAAGTAGACAGAGGGAGACTTGTAGTGTTTAGTTGGCAGTTCTATTGTGTTAAAGCATTTGAATTTGATGTAGCCAATTGTGTTGTATTGGCTTTTCATGTATTTGTCATTAAACCGCCACATTGTTTATGGAAGCTCTTGTTGTCAAGTTGTTGTGTTAGATGTGCTGTGTTGTGTTTAGCAGTGTTTACAGAAGGCCTGATAGAGAAGAACGTAACAATGTGTTGTTTTTTTTTACGTTGTACGACCGGAATTCGAACTTGAGGGCTAAAGCCTCCTCAAACTAGCACACTAACCTCTGCGCCAGGAAAGTGCTTATGAAAATAGAAGGTGTTACAGTTATCTACTGTTAGTTTCACACTTTTCTCTACAAAGGATAAAAGGGAATAATTCAACGTATGCCACCACATCAGACAAGTACAATATCTTTCCCTTGTCCGTGATACCAAACAAAATAATTAATTACCAATAATCAATTAACTAATTGTTTGTTTGTTTTTTGTCAGGTAAATTGTGCAAAATTTCAGCTTGAACCAAGATTGGGTGGGGGAGAAATAATGTGTACAAACTTTTTACCAGACAGACAGAGTGAGTTGATATAAACTTTGTTAAAAAGTACGCCTTTCAGACCTGCGATCTTTGGAGTCAGACGAGGTAAAATTCTTGTTTCTAGGGCGAGCTGTTAAAAAGACAAGGAAATCGTGTGGCTAGCACATTGACCTTACGCCATTACTTTCCCCATTTGATTTATATGTACTCAGGGGCGTCGAAATAATCCCGAAATTCAAAATGCTAGGGTTAACTTGGATTTTCTCGGTTCGAAAACCAAGTGCTCTACCAACTCAGCCACCATCGACTGGAGTTGTCAGTACAAAGAGACTCCACGTGGTGACACCGGCACTGATTTCCTACTGACCAGTTAGATGACCAGGAACTAGATCCGGAGTAAGCTGTACTGAAATAAAAAAGTCTATTTACCTTAACGCGATATTTGCGAATTGTTTGGCATTCGACTGTATTGCCTTTATTGGATGCATTCATAAATGGCGGAAAAAAACTAAATATAGCTTTAGTGTCACTTTGTCTGTTGACTCATTTTAACACATGCTCAAAAAAAAAAAATATACAATTTAAGTGAGTTGACAACCTTTGTGGGTTGAGCTCAATCACAACCTTTCGTGTAACTTTGTTAGTGAATGGTGATTTTAAAAAATGTTATTAATTATTTTAAAATGCGTTACTGGTATGTTTAAACTAGATACTGTTGAGTTTAAATGATTTACTGATCATTAAAAACTTGTTATCGGTGTTATTTATGATTTTAAAATTGTGTTTTTAAATTATTCTTTATGGGCCATTGTTTATTTGTGCCTTGTTATGATATTTACAATGAATCAAAATAGTTCAATGGATAATCAGAATAAAAGCGTATCATTATTGAATTTAGTACCGCAGCTCAAAGGTTCTTAAGTTGGTTTCAATAGATACTTGTGGCGTCATGACGTATTCTAAAGTTATTTCCAAGCAGTTCTGAGCGCCATGGCGTATTCTAAAGTTATTTCCTAGCAGTTCTGAGCGTCATGGCGTATTCTAAAGTTATTTCCAAGCAGTTCTGAGTGTCATGACAAATTCTAAAGTTCATTCCTAGCAGTTCTAAGCGTCATGGCGTATTCTAAAGCTATTTCCAAGCAGTTCTGAGCGTCATGGAGTATTCTAAAGTTATTTCCAAGCAGTTCTGAGATATGCGAACGATAGAAAAGAATTGCACCGCACATCTTTGAGAAAGACGAGGTACACAGTATAAGAACGTCTTTTGACGCAAATCAGATGAGCTTTAATCTCAGAAGACTTTTTATCTTCTTATCTTATAAATTACAGACGTTACTCAAAAAAAAAAAAAAAAAAGATAATTACGTCCTACGCATTTCGTGTGTCAATCTTGTCATTCATGTTAATTAATGATTTAAACTCTGCCAAGTGTTGGTTTTCCTGCAGAGTCAGGCAACCCATTCCATTCTCTAATGGCACTATGGAAGAAGGAGCATTGGTACGAATTTGTTCTAGCGTATGGAATAAGAAATGTGCCTCTACCTTTGTGCCTTTCTGAGTAGTTCATTAGGTTTTGTTTTAGTATTTGTAAGTTATGGTTTAGTGTTTTATGTATTATCACTAATTTACGTTTTATTCTTCTGTCCTGAAAGTGTCTTGAAGTTTAGTGATTTTACTAATGGTGTTACTCTAATCAAATTGAAATATTCGTTAGTTATAAATCTCACTGCCACAGTGATGTGGTTGAATCAATTCAGCGAAGTTATTTTGTTAATTACTAGTTAAAATATTTGACTGTTGTTTATAGAGTACAAATGATTCAGAAGAAAATATTTGTTAATTAATAAAATGTCATAATTTGTTTGTCCTGCAGATATTTTGTGCATGCTGACTTGAAATCGTTGTAAATCAATCGGCCTATGACGTGCAGTACATTCCATTCACTTCTAGTCGACGCCGTAGTTCAAGCGATCCTCTACAGGTGGGCTGTTTACCTTATCAGCGCGACAATGTTACAATACAGGAGCCCCTCCCCCCAGGCCCCCACGTGGCCATAAGAACACCAGGAGGAAGTAGGATGGACCTTGACGATTTGGAAATTCCACGCGTGAATACAATAATTTTACTGATAACATTATGTAGCAAGTACCCCTAGATCCTAGAAACACTTGTCAAAACGATGGCATGTGTCTCACGCTGCAACTGTAACGTTAAATGTTTGCATTTTTTTATTTTGGAGAAAGTATGGGCCTGGCGGTGTAAATACAATTTGGCGCTAGTATTGGTGTGGCTAAAGTTACTAATTGAAGGTTTCCGTTGGGCAGTAGACTTTACGCTCAGGGAGCCAAGTCATATTTTAAAATTCTCTCAACAGATGGAAGGCTGGGCACTTTGACTTATAGGGGTCTGTGGGTGGGAATTAGAAATTTTTTCTCAGGGAGCAGAGTCATATTTTAAAAATTACTCTCAATGGACCAGGTGTTCTCAACCTATGAGTCGCGACCCCTTTGGGGTCGATTGATAATTTGTCAGGGGTCGCTTAATACCATCGAAAATATGGATTTTTTTGTGTCAATTCAAACATGTAAACTTGAAAAATACAAACGTGTTTTTTTCTCATTGTAATTGACTATTGTTATTGTAAGATGTTGCAGACAACTGAATCAGAATTGAGATCAAACATTTTAATTGTCGCAGTAGAAATATTTGTAACACTTTCAGTTAATGCGCATCAATGTACAACGTATCGTTACGTCTGGTCGTGTTTTTTTAAAGCTCTGGACTGTCGTCTGTAAGGTCAAGAGTCAGTGTTAATATTACATCCACATTAGCGAAAGCACAGTTACTTATATTAATGAATGAAAATAATTTACTGGGGAGGGGGTCGCGGCGTAGTGAGGAATTGTACAAAGGGGTCGCCGAGCAAAAAAGGTTGAGAACCGCTGCACTAGACGGAAGACTGGGGACTGGAATGACAGGGAGTGTATAAGAAAAACTCAGAAAAAATGTGAACGTCATTGCGGCGTCTGGTCTTAAAAAAAAAGAGTAGAATAATCCCTTGCAGACTGCGATCTATAGAGCAGACGATGTAAAGGTCATCTGTTTCCGTTATCGACGGTCAGCGAGGGTGTCACGTGACCAGCTCAACATCCAACCCCCCAATTATTGTCAGGTACTGGTCTTCAGACAAAAAAAAAATGAACATAAATGATAATAAGAGAAGGGGAAATAAGAAGCTCAGCACTACTTTCTACTCGAACATATTCTCCCAGCATGTCGCTTATCTTATGCCAGTATAATGTTTCCTTTATTATATCAAGAACAGATCTAGATGTCACGCATTAGGACAGTCAAGCGACCCACTATATAAACTCTTATTTGACTTGTGCTACTGTAAGCTATTTGTTTGTTTGGATTTGATGCATAATTAATGAATGAAGAAAAAAAAAGTGACATTCTTTTTGTTATGTATCAGAACGTGATTATATACGGTAGCTGTAAGAGACCACACAATATTGTTGATGTCACGTTAATGAACGGATGATGTAATGTAACGCTTGCAGAAGTCTTGTGAGGTTTATCTGGAATCTAAAGGCACGATTTCTGGTTGAACTATGAACGTCTACCTACATTGGCAATCAAGCTTAATGTTAAAATCACTTCATGACTTGCTCTAGATCAGGTCCATGTAGGTCAATGTTCATTTGTATCTGGCATAGTGTCAGTGGACGTCAAAGGAATTGAAATGTGAGAGAAGAGAGAGAGACAGAGAGAGAGAGAGACAAAGAGAGAGACAGAGAGAGAGAGAGAGACAGACAGACAGAGAGAGAGACAGAGAGAGAGAGAGAGAGAGAGAGAAAGACAGAGAGAGAGATCGAGAGAGAGACAGAGAGCGAGAGACAGAGAGAGAGACAGAGAGAGAGACAGAGAGAGACAGAGAGAGAGACAAAGAGAGAGACAGAGAGAGAGACCGAGAGAGAGACAGAGAGCGAGAGACAGAGAGAGAGACAGAGAGAGAGAGAGAGAGACAGAGAGAGAGACCGAGAGAGAGAGAGACAGAGAGAGAGAGACAGAGAGAGAGACAGATTGTGAGAGCAGTGGCGTCACTGGGAGGGGGGTGGTGCGAGGATGCGCGTTGAACCTGATGGCACGCACCAGGTACTGTAAAAAATGCACCCTTAAAAATTGGGCATATGGTACACCCCTGTCTCACACCCATTTCGATGTTGAAGAGCTCCGTTATTCTATCGTCTGTTCTAACACAATCGCTGGATTTGCTTCAGAGATTTCACAGAATCTTTCCCAGAGTGATTGAAGATGGACGCTCTAAACATTTTTTTTCAAATCCACAAAACTTATCAAAAGTTTTTGTTTGTTATACAGGCTCATTGCTGTTTCACAGGACTCTGACTAGTGCACGATCTGCCTCTTCTGAAAGCAGTTGAGAAACTCTAGTGTGATGTAAAATCGTTTCCGAAGTTCTTTAATAACCTCTAGCGCAGAAGACATGTCCAATTCAATGTGTCTAATTTCATTAATTTGACATGTTTAATTATATAACTATTGATAAAATGTTTTACACAATGAAATTTAAAATAGAATCGATAATCATTTTTCAGTGCAACAATCAATTAATTAGCTAAGATTATTATGATTTAAGAAAAAGGAAAAAAAACTAACGGTGAATTCTCATTTTTGGGGGGGTGTGGCACCCTGTGACACCCATGCTAATGACGCCGCTGAGCTACAATATAAGAGAAGTTAAAGAGAAAAAGTAAGAATGTGAGCGAAAGAGTGCTGGAGAGATCATGGATAATTTTTGTCTGTTAGAAAGAGAGATAGACAGAGAGGGGTGAGAGCGAAAAGAAGGAAGAGATTGTGGCACAGGTTGACAGAACGTGAGAGAATAAAATAAAAATCTGTGAGAGTTTCAAAACACGGGAAAGCAAGTAAGAAAGTAAAATAGAGAGAGAGAGAGAGACAGAGAGAGGAAGACACAGAGAGAGACACACACAGAGAGAGAAAGACAGACAGAGAGAGAAAGAGAGACAGAAAGAGTGTTTAAATCGACAGAGGGAATGCCATACAAAAAAAGATTGTGCTCACGTCGCCCAGTAGGCGGAGACTACTTACATATTTAGAAACACCCACAACATTTGAGTTACACAAGTTACGAGTGTTCTCATTAAAAAAAAATACACAACAATCTCATATATTATAATATAAAGAAGTATGAAAATATTAGGTGAAAATTTTTTTTGAAGTCAAGTGTCATGGCACGAATCTATCTAGTTTCTTATTTCTATCATTGTTTCATTTCGTTCTCTTTAAAGACATACATATGTATATATATATATATATATATATATATATATATATATATATATATATATATATATATATATATATATATATATATATATATATATATATATATATAAATGTGTCCAAAACATTAAGCGTTGAAATGTTGTGCGCCAAAACGGCTGATCCAAAATTTCCCGACTTGTAAAAAAGTTGCTTACACATAGGATCACGCAATTTAATTATTATTAGATTGTAGAATCATTACATTGGACGCTATAAGCATTGCGTGTTATACCTATTACAAGTTACAATAATACAATTAGTGTAGTTATAACATACACATTAGAGGAAAAAAAACATTTCTCAAAAAATTAGTTGTACCATTAAAATTTAATTTGTTTTTAATTTAGTGGTGCCTGTATCCCTCAGGTAGTGCCCAAGACGTTCAATGACTATTACTCAGGGAGTGGGTTAATAAACTTTTACTAAAATTATTTCCAAAGGCACAGAGACATGGAGTCTCAGACATTGGTGTCTATAAATAGCATTTGAAAGATAACAGGGCCACTCCTTGATTCCTAGCTCCCACACCCCAATAGGAACTGGTCACGTGACTATTGACGAGCAGATGAGTATCTAGAGAGAGAAATTACAAAGTCATAATGGTACGAGAAGAAGGAATGCTGTTGCTTTCAAATTGTGAATTAGACGAAGAACGCCATGTGATTACCAAACAAAACAAAAAAATAGATTTAGCAAAATCATTAACTAGAACAACGTGACCGATGTGTATATAGCCTATTAGTTAACAACACACACTCACACATAAATATATATATATATAAATAATAAACTAAACTATTTTATAGAATACAACGTTTACAAATATACAGTAACATTGAAATAGGCACAAATGAAATCGTTTTCCATGAAAAAATCACTCACGATAGGATGGCCTGCGTGAGAATTGAAATGGATTCATTTACTTAACTGACAATTTTCTTTACTAAAGTGCTTTCAAGAGTTTGTGTTGTGTTTTTTTATTTAATAGTGTGTTCTGCAAATAGTCATTGCATCGTATCTTTTACTGGTCTACCATCTGAGTAGTCATTAGTAGGGAATTTTATTTTTATTCCGCTCAGTCAATTAAGAAAGCTTGAGAAAGACTTCCAAGATTGAGAACACCTTGGCTTGTATATAAACTCTTATTTCAGTGACTTCCCCCCCCCCCCCGCCTATGGCTTACGGGTCATATCTGGCCCCATGATGGTCCTGTCCCGCTCTTCAAAACTTCTACCCACTGTGTATACTGAAGCCGCAGAGTTTGATATTAAAATATTAACTCATGACTATGTAGGGGACATAATCATCTTATTTCGAACAAAAACAAAACAAGACGACTGTAAATTAGAAAATTACTTTCAGAAAATTTCAGCGGCGTAGCAACTATTGCGCGAAGGCGGTTAATTGGACTTGGGACCACGACCAATGAGGGCCCAAAGGGATATGATGTATGATGGAAAAATAATTACGTTTAGTCAATGTTCAACGGTTCTCAAAGTTGTATTTACTTTGAGTTTTATAACACTATGACATGTGAATAGTCGTGACTAATTTGAGTGTAATAACACTATGACGTGTGAATCGTCGTGACTGAATTAAGTGTAATGACACTGCATGTAACTTAAGTGTAATGACACTATATGTATTTAACATTTCACAATCAGCATCTAATACAAAATCCTAAAAACAACCAACAACTAGGCATGATCTAACAGAGTTTGAACCCCAAAACCCCCCCCTGGCTACGCCAATGGCCCGATGTGTATATAATAGTTGTCAACACATACCCACACATAAATATATATATATAAATAATAAACTAAACTATTTTATAGAATACAACATTTACAAATATACAGTAACATTGAAATAGGCACAAATGCAATCGTTTTCCATGAAAAAATCACTCACGATAGGATGGCCTGCGTGAGAATTGAAATGGATTCATTTACTTAACTGACAATTTTCTTTACTAAAGTGCTTTCAAGAGTGTGGGTTGTGTTTCTTTATTTAATAGTGTGTTCTGCAAATAGTCATTGCATCGTATCTTTTACTGGTCTACCATCTGAGTAGTCATTAGTAGGGGATTTTTTTTTATTCCGCTCAGTCAATTAAGAAAGCTTGAGAAAGACTTCCAAGATTGAGAACACTTTGGCTTGTATATAAACTCTTATTTCAGTGACTCCCCCCTGCCTACGGCTTGCGGGTCCTGATGGTCCTGTCCCACACTTCAAAACTTCTGCCCACTGTGTATACTGAAGCCGCAGAATTTGATATTAACTCATGACTATGTAGGGGACATAATCATCTTATTTCGAACAAAAATAAAACAAGACGACTGTAAATAACAAAATTACTTTCAGAAAATGTCAGCAGCGTAGCAACTATTGCGCGAAGGCGGTCAATTGCACTCGGGACCACGACCAATGAGGGCCCAAAGGGATATGATGTATGATGGAAAAATAATTACGTTTAGTCAATGTTCAACGTTCTCAAAGTTGTATTTACTTTGAGTTTTATAACACTATGACATGTGAATAGCCGTGACTAATTTGAGTGTAATAACACTATGGCGTGTGAATCGTCATGACTGAATTAAGTGTAATGACACTGCATGTAACTTAACTGTAATGACACTATATGTATTTAACATTTCACAATCAGTATCTAATACAAAATCCTAAAAACAACCAACAACTAGGCACGATCTACAGGCTACATAACGCTTGGGCCCTCCTCCCAAAACAATTTATATTACTAGATTTACTTAACTGCTGTATATACAATTTTATCCACGGCTTCAACTAGTCGTGTTGTATTTGATGTTATAATATAAGACTTGTCCATATTCTTTTCAACTTATCAAATATCTTTCTTAATTTAAGGCCCCTACTTTTACTATATGATTATTTTTCTATATTTGCTGCGATATTACTACACTTTGACTACAGAAGGTCCTTTTGGATAGTGCTAAACTATGACTACAGTTGGAACCCTGTAGGATACAGGGGCGTAGCTAGGAATTTTCCATCGTTCGGGGGCTCGGGAGCTTAACCTCTTTTGGGGGCCCCTGTATTTGCGTAATATTAATTATTTTTTATGTAAAAAACATTCATTTGGGGGCCCCCCTCAAGTGGGAGCCCGTTGGGATTATCAAATTCTCCCCCTCCTCCCCCATCCTACCTAAGACACTGGTGGGATAGTACCAAACTATGACTAACTTTGGTGCATGATGGGCTAGTGCTAAATTGAGTCTATGTTTGGAGCTTGATAAACTAAAATAATACTACTATATTTGGTGCTTGATTTTAAAAAGGACAAAACTGTTTCTTTCGCTTTTCAAATTTTCATATCAGGTTGAAATAGTGCTTTTTGTGTATAAGATTCTTTTATCTCTACGAGGTTTAAGGTTGCAGTGAAATCCTTTTTTCTTCTATCGAACTTAAACGTCATTGCTCTCTTGACCTTTGTCGTTATTGAACTCCGAACTTGCATCTCAATAATTACATCTAAAAAACCGTAATGACCTTTGAACTAACCGTGGTTACCTTTGAACTAACCGTACTAACCTGAATTACCTTTCCAGTCATGTGCCTCAATTCTAAAACGCAGAATACGTCCATCTAGGACCAAAAATATGCAAATGAAAGGAATTCTTCACCTTTACAATTAGGTACAATGTCGAAAACAAAAAAAAAAACAACAACGCCTATCCTGGCTTAGAACGCCATGTCAGTCAATACCGAGAATACGTCATGTAGATCACCGGAACCAGGCGGCAGGTTCATAGGTTGTAAATAGTTTTCGGTGTATTGCGACATTGCGTGCAAGTAGTAATGCCATCTGAAGTTACTTATTTGTTTGTTTATTTATTGGTTTTAATACTTTGTATATTATTAATACTACTACTTCTGCTAATAATAATGTTCTTTATTATCGTGGGGAAATTTCTTTTATAATTGTGCACTACACATAACAATGCATTACTAGAGCCAACCATTAGAACGCTAGCATACAAAGTTTACATTCATACCCGAGTTTCTCTTTAACATGGCATGCCAAATTGTGACATCAGTAAGAGCAGCAAATTTTGTTCAACGATTTAATTGACAAAGAAACAAAAGAGTTTGTATGTCCATTTATTTTTGTGATCGGTGTCTTATGTCTACTTTGTGATGGGTGTCTTATGTCTACTTTGTGATCGGTGTCTTATGTCTACTTTGTGATCGGTGTCTTATGACTACTTTGTGATCGGTGTCTTATGTCTACTTTGTGATCGGTGTCTTATGTCTACTTTGTGATTGGTGTCTTATGTCTACTTTGTGATCAGTGTCTTATGTCTACTTTGTGATCGGTGTCTTATGTCTACTTTGTGATCGGTGTCTTATGTCTACTTTGTGATAGGTGTCTTATGTCTACTTTGTGATCGGTGTCTTATATCTACTTTGTGATCGGTGTCTTATGTCTACTTTGTGATCGGTGTCTTATGTCTACTTTGTGATCGGTGTCTTATGTCTACTTTGTGATCGGTGTCTTATGTCTACTTTGTGATCGGTGTCTTATATCTACTTTGTGATCGGTGTCTTATGTCTACTTTGTGATCGGTGTCTTATGTCTACTTTGTGATCGGTGTCTTATATCTACTTTGTGATCGGTGTCTTATGTCTACTTTGTGATCGGTGTCTTAAGTCTACTTTGTGATCGGTGTCTCATGTCTACTTTGTGATGGGTGTCTTATGTCTACTTTGTGATCGGTGTCTCATGTCTACTTTGTGATCGGTGTTTTATGTCTACTTTGTGATCGGTGTCTCATGTCTACTTTGTGATCGGTGTCTCATGTCTACTTTGTGATCGGTGTCTTATGTCTACTTTGTGATCGGTGTCTTATGTCTACTTTGTGATCGGTGTCTTATGTCTACTTTGTGATCGGTGTCTTATGTCTACTTTGTGATCGGTGTCTTATGTCTACTTTGTGATCAGTGTCTTAAGTCTACTTTGTGATCGGTGTCTTATGTCTACTTTGTGATCGGTGTCTTAAGTCTACTTTGTGATCGGTGTCTTATGTCTACTTTGTGATGGGTGTCTCATGTCTACTTTGTGATCGGTGTCTTATGTCTACTTTGTGATAGGTGTCTTAAGTCTACTTTGTGATCGGTGTCTTATGTCTACTTTGTGATGGGTGTCTTATGTCTACTTTGTGATCGGTGTCTCATGTCTACTTTGTGATCGGTGTCTTATGTCTACTTTGTGATCGGTGTCTTATGTCTACTTTGTGATCGGTGTCTCATGTCTACTTTGTGATCGGTGTCTTATGTCTACTTTGTGATCGGTGTCTCATGTCTACTTTGTGATCGGTGTCTCATGTCTACTTTGTGATCGGTGTCTTATGTCTACTTTGTGATCGGTGTCTCATGTCTACTTTGTGATCGGTGTCTTATGTCTACTTTGTGATCGGTGTCTCATGTCTACTTTGTGATCGGTGTCTTATGTCTACTTTGTGATCGGTGTCTCATGTCTACTTTGTGATGGCTGTCTCATGTCTACTTTGTGATGGTAAACTGTTACAACAAAGAAACAGAGGGTGCAGATGTGAGCATGTTAAAACATTGACAAGGCTTTTCGCTAACTCTATAGGTGGACATTTTTCTTAGTAGCCTTAATCTTTGTTGTCCTTTTTTTTGTTGTGATGTTGTCTGTGGAGGCTAAGTTGTAAAGCGCTTGGCTTCAGAGCCCGAGGTCCCGGGTTCGAATCCTGGTGTAGACTGGGATTTCTAATTTTGGGATCTTTGGGCACCTGTGAATCTACCCAGTTCTAATGGGTACCTGACGTTAAGGCGTAAAGGGTAAAGGCGTTTGGTCTTTGTGCTGGCCACTTGAATTCCTCTTCCACCGCGGGCCACAGAAACAGATGACCTTTACATCATCTGAAAGGGGAACTTTACTTTACTTTAGTATGTGTTTGCAGTGAAATGTATAGATAAATATATACAGGCTTATATAGGCTAATATAGGCATATATATATATATATATATATATATATATATATATATATATATATATATATATATATATATATATATATATATATATATAGTGCCTGTTGACAGCGTAAAAATATGTTATTTATATGTGCAAGTATTTTGGGTGTGGTCCAACATAAATCCTATACAAGTAAAACTAGGGCTTCAACGTTCAGGTTGAATGCAATCAGGTTTTTTTTTGTTATTTCTTTGGTACAGCGCATCTTCCATGTTATAGCATGCTCAGAGCATTATGGTCCAATCTATCCTGAGGAGAGAGAAAGAGAAAGAAAAAGAGAGAGAGAGGGAGAGAGAGAGAGTGTCTGGGAGAAGGTTTCCGACATTTCTTTAAGCTCTCAACTCAACTCGAGCCGGGATTAGAAGCCACTCAGACACACAAAGTAGTTAAATGGCTGCATGTCCTGTGACATTGATGATTAGAGGTGTTTTGTTTGCCATTGAAAAATAAATGAAAATCTGGTTAATTTGTTGCTGCTGATTTACTGACAGGGAAGGGAGGAGTTTTGGACAATATCTCTCCACCCTGACTTCTCAGCACTGCTCTCTTCAGTTACAGGGCCGGATTGACTACAGTGCAGGCGATACAACAGCCCTGGACTTTACCGTCAAAAGTGGGCCACTATAAATTATTTTTTTTTAAACATGCATGCTGAATATATTTTAAAAATCTGAACTTTAATCTAGCTTTGTTCATTCTTACATACCTATTGTCTTATTTAGACTTCAAAAGGCCCTAAGCTATCTGGGATATAAGGCACTTTTGAGTCCCTTTATAATTCTTGGGGACCATAAGCTATAGCTTGTGTTGCCTACAGGTAAATCCGGCCCTGTTGATTATTGTTTCTTCTGTCTAGGCCTTGCAAAATAGCACGTCTTTGAAAGGCCGTCGATGTCTAAGATTCCTTTTACCTTGAATAGTTAGATCCACATCCAGTAATGAAATTAACAGAAGTTAGACAGAAATCTTTGGAAAGTTTAATTTAAAAAGGTTATTTGTTTAGAAAAAAAAAGAAGTTTGACCGACAATCAGCCTACATTCCAGTCTCTAAAACGTTTTTCCTATCATATTTTTCTATCATATTCTATATTTGTTTCGTTGAGTACATATTTGGCATCATGTCATTCGACTTTTGTGACATACCCATCCCACAAGGCCACAGTAAGTATCTTCCACGCGACAATGCACTAAATTAATTTGGGCGCCCAGTAGAACTTCCGGGGTAAAATACACAATATTATTAATGGACTTCCGTTATTTGCCCTGTAACGCCCTTGTCGAAATGAGCAGCCTTTGTTTTTATATCACGACACGCCGAACCACGTGATATGTTTTCCCAAAGTTAATTCATACATGCCCAGGATAAGGGACAGACAAAACGTAATAGACCATTTGTTAAGTGGATCAAGGAATCTCACATCGGTTCTAATAGCTTTAAATAGCTGTCTCGTCTTGTGGTATACACGCTGGACTGTCGTCTCAATCGTCCCGGGTTGGAACTCTGTCCACACTTGTAGTCCACATCTTCAAATGCTGTCAGATCTGTAGGATAGTCCAAAATATGTAAAACCAACACACTAACAACTGAACAGGGCCGGACTTAGTACAGTGCAAGATAGTGCAGCCGCAAAGAGATTCACACTTAAAGGGGGCTTCCACATTTCAAGCAAATATGCTTATTAAATAGAAGAAAACTGTCTACCATTAGTGTCTGTGGAAGTTTAGAGAGACTTCTTATGTGATTAAAGAGGCCAATCCTTGATACAGAACAGCAGTCACAGGTTGGGCATCTGTAAACACCAGATGCTGTTGCATTTTCACCCTTCTTTCTGTTTCAGATGTTTACGCTATCTGCAGTCCAGGTCTGTTCCTTTATGCTTACTCTCCATGGTGGATCTATTCAGTGTCTCTTTCTCCAAGCTGTTGGTATCAATTTTAAAGAGCTTCTTGTCGCGTTTGCATACATGAATGTAGGACGCAATTATCTTGTATAATTTATAAGATAACTTTACCATCTTGGCCTCTTTTTCTTTCGTCACAAGTGTCACATGCTTTAAATTAGTGTTTCCCAAACTTCGAACATTTGGAGTATTTAGCGGAACACTTTGTTTATTTTTTAGAGAGATTAATTCACGTAGCGGCCTACTCATTAAGTATTCCAGTAGTTCGCGGAACACACATTCAGGCGGAACACTGGGGTTCCGCGGAACGCAGTTTGAGAAACACTGGTTTAGATCTATTCATAGTATTAAGTGCATTCATATTAAACAGAAAGAGAATAAGTCCGTCACCAAGTC